>NC_058410.1:42998438-43256768 GCF_002201575.2 Neomonachus schauinslandi | reverse complement strand
CATTCTCTGTCTCGCAAATAAATAAAATCTTAAAAACAAAAACAAAACAAAACAAAACAAAAAAACATTTCAACAGGGCGCCTGGGTGGCTCAGATGGTTAAGCGACTGCCTTCAGCTCAGGTCATGATCCTGGAGTCCCGGGATCAAGTCCCGCATCGGGCTCCCGGCTCAGCAGGGAGTCTGCTTCTCCGTCTGACCCTCTTCCCTCTCGTGCTGTCTCTCATTCTCTCTCTCAAATAAATAAATGAAATCGTTAAAAAAAAACAAAACATTTCAACAGTGTGGAACTTTGGAAAATGTCTTGGGAAACTGGTGCAGGAAGATCCGTTAAAGGTAACTGCAGTGGTTGAAATAAGTGATGATGAGGGCCTGAGTGGAACAGAAGGAAGACAAGACCAGAAATAAATAGACAAAAGAACTGAAGTGAAACATTACGGACAATACATCAGCAAGAAAGAAAAAGGATGGAGGGGTTGGGATGGGGGGGAAGGGGCCCAGAAAACAAGCTCCTGGAGGAAGGAAAAGGGGGTACATTCAGGAGTACAAGTGATGGTATCAGATACTCTTTTTTGAGGAAAGAGGAAAGAATGGGATTCAAGTGATTCAGGTACAAATTTAGGACTTAGTAACAGAACAGCCAGATATTCTTATCTGGAGAAGGCTCATAGGAGACTATCTGAACCTCTCCACAAAGTAGGGAGAATAAGGTGTTGATGAGTAGGTGTGTGAAAGAAGAAGAAGAGAGAGGGACTGATGCCTCCAAGAGTCAAGACAAGGTGGGAGAGGGGACCAAAGACCTTCTTCACTCACCAAGGGCCTGGTCAATGTACTAAAAGAAGCATGAGTGACTGAACTGTAGAGAAACACTTTTGCTCTTCCTGTATCCTAAGACTCTTCTTAGATCCAGTCTCAAACTTTGACCCCATTATCACAAAGATGGGGAGAAAGCACAGAAGTAGAAGAATCACTAAGATGGCAGGAAGGAAGAAAAATTGGTTCTATCAAAAAAGGTTTGAAAGAATTCAGGTTCTTTATTCTTTCTTTATTCTAGAAGAGAAGATGAAGGGGAGATTTCCATAATCTTAGCTTGTATATCCAGATAAGAAAGATGCTATGCATATAATTTCCCATTTTTAACTCTTGGGAGAGGAGATTCTATTTGTTTACATTTCTTTTTATCTTTAAATAGTGGAAGTGAGCTTAACAAATGGTTCTTGTATATATATCAAACCCTACAGTTTTTGGTGAAATTCAGTTCTGGGAGGTATGTGGAATTCAATCAGACACACCGAAAACTTTTTTAATAACCTGAAAGTGCTTAGTCATCAACGTAGTACAAATAGACAAGCACCATGCTAGCCTATTTGGCAGTAAAATAGCGAGACATCTCCCCCTGGTTTTCCACCAGGTATCAGGAAATTGAAAAGCATAAAACTATTATTATTATTTTTTAGTTCAAATAATTCCAAATGCTTTCGAAAGGAAATTCAAATTACAGAATTGGATATTTATGTCTGTGCCAGACTAGATTCAATCAAATTAATGAAACTTTAAAAATATACATATATTTGGAACTCCTCTGGAGACTACAGAGAATGGCAGAAGCATAAGGCATTAATAATAGCTTGTCTGGCTGCCTATAGCTTATACACTCATAATTCCTCTTGCTTCCCATTTCCTCCTCTTTACACTCTTTTCCTTTAGGATAAACATAATAATAAATAAATTTTGTAGCACCTTTTGTTTGAAAAGAGACCTAGGTTTTACTGTCTTTAGAAAAACTCAAAAAGTAAATGTATTATCTTTATAGATTATTCTATATAGAGCCTACACTTACTCTACAAATTCCAGTTTTTGAAACTTCTTTCTCAAATATAAATATGAAATCATTACTCTCTTGATTATAGGCCTCAGAAACTCAGATTAGCAAATTCTGTAATTTGAAACCCTTTGAACTTAGCAAAAGTTTTGGATACTCAAACCAAATATGCTGTTCATTTTATTTTATTTTATTTTTAAAGATTTTATTTATTTATTTGAGAGAGAATGAGAGAGAGCACATGAGAGGGGGGAGGGTCAGAGGGAGAAGCAGACTCCCTGCCGAGCAGGGAGCCCGATGCGGGACTGGATCCAGGGACTCCAAGATCATGACCTGAGCCGAAGGCAGTCGCTTAACCAACTGAGCCACCCAGGCGCCCGCTGTTCATTTTAAAATATCACTCTTCCAGGATAAAATGACACTCACAGCCATTTTAGTGCTTACCCAATCAATATTAAATATTAGTGTCTTTAAGCACTTTCTACCTATTTCGTATGAAAATCAATATCTCACTTTTGAAAAGTTCTTGATCTAATTAGCAATCTTTTCACAGCTAACCCACTTTAAAGTGGTGAAAATTAATACAAATAATGGAGAGTGTGCCACAAGGTTATCCAGTCTTATAATATTTAGAGCTGGTTAAAAGTAATTTAGAACTTCCCTTGAAACCAATTTAAAAAATATTCTCAAGAATAATCTAAACAGGATCAAAGTCCACTTAATATAACGAGACAATATGCCTATTTTAAACCGCCACATGATAAGACATTGGTCTGTGCCTGACAAAGGTAAATGACATTTAGATATTTATTTTGTATGGCAGTAGTCTTTGAAGCAGAATGCAAGAGTCTTAATTAGAGCACAGGAAAAAACTATCAAAGCTGCTATTTCTAAATTTTTTATCTGGAAGGAAAAAAAAGCTTTATCAAATTAAATATTCAGATATCCACTGCTCCCCTCCCTTGGTACTTATGTAAAAGGTTTCATACAAGATACCCCCACGATGTTCCTGCTGAGACTATACTGTGAGAAGAGATCAGCAGGGGACCTCACTTGTTCCACTGCTGTCAGCAGCTCTCGAGGTATCATGGCTTATGAGCTGTAGAACGTCATCAATGCAGTTGATTTGAAAATCTAAGACCTTTCACAGTAATTATGATATTACAAATACTTTGTAAAGAGATGGACTGTGACCATGAACATATTTTTCAACAAACAGATTTTCTCATTGTCTTGAGGCAAAGTATTTAATCAAGAGTTGACATTTCAGAAAAAAAAAATGTCCTTATATGCTGACATTTTCTGAAACAAGTGGTAGTCGGAAGAATGCTACCTACCAGATAATTCAGAAGAAGGAGGAGGAGGAGGAGAAGGAGAAGAAATAGGAAGAAAATAACACTTGTTGCTTAATCTACAACTTGAAAAAAATGTCACAATTTAACATGGATAAAAGAATCTAAATTTGGAAAGAACTCTAAGGAAAGACCACTTAGAAATTGGACATTTATGAAAATATTTATGAAAGTGGTTCACCTTCTAACTCATATTTGTATCAAACTTAAGAATGAAAGTTTTTATTCTGCTTTAAAATCTTCTAAAGGAAGAGTTCCAGAGGTTTTTCTATCTTTCTATTAGTTTGTAAGAACAAAGGATGGTATCAGGAAAGACTGACATTTCCTGGCAGAATTACAAGAATATTCTTTGCATAACCAAAGGATGGGATTTTAAAACAAACACCATGGTTAGGAAGGCCAGCCAGTATTACACTTCTCGCAACAACGCAACTTTGTTATCTTTTCCTCCTGGACAGAGTTAGAACCAAGTTTTGAAGTAAGTAACAGAATAAGACCTTTGACTACTCATTGTATCACAAGCCTTAAACTGAAATGAAAAGACCAAACCAAACCAAACCAAACCAAATCACACTGTTCTGACTAAAATGATCAATTACTCTTAACAAAATACTTTATTTCCTCATCTATTTCTTAACCTTTACAATTTTATTTTTTGAGTGTTTTTAAATATATAGGACATATTAATACAGTGGTGCATGTATACATAATTTACAAATAAAAGTACATGTTCTAGGGTGAGTGCTCAAAAATATTTTACTGATAAGAGGGCAAAAAAGCTGAAAAACCATGGGCTTACGGTCCCGATGTAAGAGTGGGGTGCAAATTCCATCATGTAGCTAGCTATAATAATAGCATGTAAATTAAGTGGCTAAAAGTGCTGCCTTTAAACAGTGTTAACATGAATTTTTCAAGAACCACAATTTTAATGCCTCACAATTAATGAAATCACCATAATTTTAGTCCTTATTGCAGTCCTTATTTTAGGTTATTCCAATAATTTAAAAAATAACTCTTCTTCAGCTGGGCAGTTAGGTCGTGTACTTTACTTCCCTTTGTTGTTCCAGATGACAGTTACTATGAGGACTCTACACTGCTTCCCTTGTTTGAGGAAGACTGAGTTATAAACTGAACGCCCGGGCGGCTTGATAGAATTACAGATGTGTGTACACCTATTATACACACACACTTCTTTACATTAAAATCCATGCTTTATGCTAAGGTCTAACTTAAACACAGGTGGTAGGGACGGACAGTATGGATGGCTACCATGATGATGTCAGGATCCTAAAATTCCACAGTAATCCACACTTTTGGATCTAAAAGACCCCCAGCTTCTTGAATTCTGGGGTTCTGTTATAAACATTTCCCCAGTAAACCTGATACACCTCATTAATCCCACTTCAACAAATGAGAAAACCAAAGCTTAGAGAAAGAAGATATGCGATCATGTTATTTTTTAATAGAGTTATATTCAGTGAAACACAACATCTTAAACACATAGTTTGATATGGTTTAAGAAATATTTATATTTGTCACACTGTTCTTAAAGTAGGGGAAGCAGGACTTATATTCCTGTTCTTTCTGCTGCCATTTTCTTAAACACAATCAGCAAAGTTACAGAAATTGGCACTGTCAGATATTAAAAGATTATGACAAATCTGTAATTCATAATTCATTTATTTCCCAAAGTCCATTTGCAGAGTGCCAATGAGGTATAAAAAGGCACTATGCCGACAGCTCTTTGGGACGGAGAGGGGAACAGGACATTCTACAGCCTCTGAGGAAAGAGGGTACCAACCCCAAGGGCATGGGCAAAGAAAAACAGAGATGAGAGAACCTTAGAATGCATCTGAATCATTTTGTCCAAGCCATATAGAAGATTTCTTATAAAATACGCTTTAGGGTGCAGAAAGTAGATTCACTGACCTTTGAAATAAATATAGTTATATTTAAAAAGAAAGAAACACACAACAAATCCAAGGTATTTGTATGATGTACTCACACACAACTATTAGAAATGATATCCACCCTAAAATGGTTTATGTAACTTTTATTGTACTTCCGGGGGTAGAATAGATTTATGCTTAAATTTTGGAAAACTGCTCACTGATAGAACCATTATAGTAATTGCACTGGATCTGTTTATTAATTTGTCACAATTAAGTCAATAAGAGCTTTACTAATGTCCTATTACTTGATTAGTTTTGAAAGTGATTATCTTAAGAACTCAACTTAATTGGAAGCCTCTCAATTTACAAGGTACATTAAACTCTCAGTACCATCTTAAGATTATTCAACATATGCAGGTCAATTACCAGTAATCACTGTTTTGTACAAATGTTCCATAAAAACTATAGCATGACATGACAAAGAGGGAAAGTAAGATCTAATTAATAATGCTAAACTCCAACTGACATTTCCAGGATAAAAGGGCAACATGAGCATTCATATATAGTCTTCCTAAAACTAGGTCTGTTACTAAAAATCAAATAAAGAAAAGCTAGCAACTCTCTACCTTACATATGAAGATAATTTGTCATGATTGCTAAATCACCAAATTGCATTGCCTGTACTCATGCCCAGCTGCACATTAATTTCCAAATTAGTAAATTACAATTAATTCTTATTATTGCTCCATCACTTTTCTCTTTCTAGTTAATAAAAGAGACTGCAATCAATTATTGTTCACCCCATTTTTTAGAGCAGATCAACTACAACTATTACTGCACGAGCAGGAAATAGGGAGTGGTTAATGTACCCACTGAGATTGAAAAGCCTTTAAAAACTATTGGCTGTAGTATAAATACTTTATATTGACCTTCCAATTCCCAAAGATTCAATGTAGTTAGTTGAATATTTATAATGATTAACAATAATAAGGGTTGAGAAAGGGTTTTGACACCTAGGCTGATTTCCAAACATCTAATCAAACGATTTCATAAACTTTCAAATTAAACTTTATTAATCAAATATTTGAAAGGTTTGCCCCACACTAGAAACATGAGCCTGGTCTTGAGATTAATCACAGAAAAAATTGATTGCTGCTTCATTAAAAACCCAGGATAGCAAGCTCCTTGAAAAGATTATTCCACTGCTGACCTGTAAAGGCACTGTATGTGTTCTGACTTGTTCCTTATTTAAGTCCCGTACACAGAATACATTTCAAATTGCCACGTCTGATTTGCCACCGATTGTGTGAATACAGTGAACAAAGCTGAATCTGTAAAATACTAGTTCTGCGCCTTTGAAAAACTTGAGATGAAAGCCATTTTGAATTTGTTGCATTCAAATAACTACAATTGTCCTTAAAATTGTCCTGGTGAGTTAACTGCTTAACCAGTGGGGATGCTGTGGGGGAAAGCAGTGGTCATATTTAACAATCCAGTACGTGGGTTTTGTACCAAGGATCTATCTGCCAAAAACTGAAGAGTGAAGAAGGCCTCTTAATGGACTTCCCACACACCACAAATCATTTTTTAAGGGATTTAAGCAGTCCTCTTGGGATAGATTGTCTCTCAGTTGCCTCCATGTCACCTTTGATAAATTTCTGCACTTTAATTACTCATATGCTGTAATTCAGCCTTAAATGTAGGTACTTAAGGAAATACAGAAAAAAAAAAAAAAAACATTTTTCAGCATCGAATCCATGGTTGAATAGAACCATGCCACTTTACTGCATTCACACGTCAATTTTCTGCCATCGCCCTACCGGAAGCCCAGCTGAAGTGGTCTGTGGCAGATGGGAATTCATGAAGCAGGAGGGTGGGGTGGTGCACAGAAGTCATGAGGACTGTGCAAGCCTGTGTTCAAAGACAGATGTAGTCTGCTCCTTTTTCCAGGGAATAAAAGACACTGAAAACCTCATTTACCTGGGTATGAACTTCAGTTATGGCCAGAGGAGTGGAAAGAAATGGAAGAGTTCAGGCACTGTGAGGTTCTTCAAATTCTTACTGCCTCACAATGCATGACTAAGAAGCAGCAAAGCATCCTTTGTTCAGAACTGCTTGTCTCTTAAGTCTCAATAAAGGAGGACATACACAAAGTATATTTAAATTAAGTGCTGCTATCCTTATTGTCCACTGGGAATACATAAAGGCCATTAGTTTGGTCAAGCTCCTGCATGCTTGGCATAGATGTAATGATCTGAAGCTTGGTAAGAGAATTAAATGATCCAGAAGAAGCCTAGGTTCCCTCCTCCTCTCCCAATGGGAGGATGATCACAGCCTCTTTTCTCTGGCTCTTGAATGCCCTCAGGTACGGGCCAGGTCACCAGCAGCTTAAAATAAAGTTGCTTTGCCTGAGCCACAGGAATGGCTTTTACAGAAATGGCTCTCCTTTCTAAGTTACCCCGAAGTCCTTAATTAAGAATGCCTTTTTTTCCTCTCCCCCTATGCTAAAATGGACCAACATTTGCTTTCTAGTCTTACTGGATTAAAAAAATAATAGTGCAAGGGGAAAAGAGAACACGTAAACTCTTGTTGGGTACTTAATGTCTGGAATTAGCTGCTTTTCAGAAGAAGCAACAAACTGCTTAGAGTTAAGTGAAAATGTTGGATAACTATTAACAAAAGTAAATTAGTCAGAGAAACAGAAACCCTCACAGTCCTCCTCCCTCCCTCCCCCCAAGGATGTTTGGAGTTGGGGGCCTCACTGAGCAGCTCTGAGATTTAAGATTCTACATGGTTCTGATGGCTCATTTCTTATATTACAATGGTCTCAAAGTGTGGTCCTTGGACCAGGAGCATCAGCTTCTGCATCAGCTGGGATCCAGTGAGAAATGCAGATTATCGAGCCATACCAAAAACCTGTCCAATCAGGAATTCTGTGGATGGAGCCCAGCAATATGTGTTTTTAACAAACCCTCTAGGCAATTCTTACATACTCTAAAATTTGAGAACTACTGTTCTATTAAAGCTGGATATTTTCAAACCAGTTTTCTAATATTTTTATATTTCAATGTTAAATTGAGCATCAATGGACAGGGAAATGTTTTCAAAGGTAATCGAGAAGAGAAATGAAGCTGGAATCCTCAGGATATACATACTAGACTTAGAGCAGTGAGTCTCAACCCCAGCTGAATATTGGAATGGCTGAAGAGGCTTGAAATATGCCAGGACCTTATTCCAAGCCAAATGAAACAGATTGGGGGAGAGGGAGGCAGCGATAATACACACTTTTAAATGCCCTAGTTATTCTAAGCACTGGAAAGACTGAGAATCATTGACAGAAAGTAACCACAGCAGTTGGACCCTCAATAGAAGTTGGGCAGCCTAATATATGTTAAGAAAAAAAAAGAAGAAGAAGAAGAAGGTAGCGGGAGGGGAAGAATGAAGCGGGGGAAATCGGAGGGGTAGACGAACCATGAGAGACGATGGACTCTGAAAAACAAACAGGGTTCTAGAGGGGAGGGGGGTGGGAGGATGGGTTAGCCTGGTGGTGGGTATTGAGGAGGGCACATTCTGCATGGAGCACTGGGTGTTATGCACAAACAATGAATCATGGAACACTTCATCTAAAACTAATGATGTAATGTATGGGGATTAACATAAGAATAAAAAAAAAAAAGAAGTTAGGCAGCCTAAGAATTAGGAAAGAGGGCTATGTGGATGTTTACAGCAAAAATATACACATATTTTCACAGACAAGGTTTGTGCCATATTAATTGAACACGAGCTAATATGTGGGACTTGGGAAAAGAACAATGCATTTTATTGCCTCGCACTCCTCTTAAATCTTATGGATGGAGCAGTCCTTATTTCTAGAGGAGATAATTCACCAATAAACATAATTTTAGAGAGAAAACTGGGTTTTGACCCTATAGGCTAATTCAAAACTAATCTAAAAAATAATAACTGTTTGAGTATGGAGCCACCAGAGTCCTACATGTACTACATTGAGACATTTTCTCCACACTTCCAGCTGATTCTACCAATACCCATTTCTCTTCCTGACCTGGAAAATGGGACTTGAAAATGGGTTAGAAGCATTGAATGGCATAAAAACTGCCATAAAGAGGCATTAAAACCAAATTAGTTTTAACTACACATTATTTTATCATATATGTGTATATGATATGTACACATGCACACCCCCACATAATTTTATAATGAAAATTGAGAACAAGACCATAAATAAATAATAATTTCAATTTACATTTATTTCATATCACTTTAAAATGATAAATCTCCTCTTACAATTAATTCATTAGATTTCCACAAAACCTTCTGAGATCATCAGGATAAGTATGATTATTGCTATTATTTTAGTTTAATTTATCAGAAGACAAACTCAGTTTAATGAAATTATCCAAGATCAAGAGCTATACTGACAATGTTAATAAATAGCAGCTTTAAGTATGGTACTAATATTCTAATGTCTGATATTAATAACTTTGTACATGTCTGTATTAAACCTTAAAATATGGTTATTGCTATTTCCAGAAATGTGTAAGTGGCCAAAAGAATTAAAACAGATAAAAGAGGGAAACCCAATTTAATAAAATATTCAATCAGAAAAAATAAAAACAGAGTAGGTTAGCTTAAGATGCTTGGAGAGACTGGAATTTCTTTCTTTCCTAGAGTTGGTTGGACTTCTCTTTGAATCCCTAACAGGTCCATACAACGTATAAATAAAAGACAGTATAAGACACAGCCCTGATTTTACACTCAGGCCGTATCACTTCTGCAGAACCTTTTTTAGCATAACTAACTGCTTCAGAGTATGAGCAAATCATTAAATGAGTTTGCTCATGCTAAAAAATGTGTTTCTTGGTTTTTTAAATCTTACTCTTATGATGTTAAAGTATGAAATTGTATCCTGCATTATCTTAAGATTTGATAAATTTAATAATGTGGACATCTATATTTCAACTGGCAAATAAAACACAGGGAGATATATGGAAGACATTTAAAAAATATTTATCCTAATTAGACTGTCTTTCATAATTTGTGTCTATTAAAACCAACTATAATTAATATTTAAGCATTTTACACCGCCAACATAAAATGCAATAGAGGGGCTACTGCTTTTTGTTATAATATACACAGTACATGCTTCACACAGGATGATCTTTCACTATTAGAAAAACTTAAGCTATGTACTATTCTTAATTAAGGTCCCATTTCAGTTAAAGTAAAGCAATTTGCAACTTAATTATAATAATAATACAAATCGCAATGTAACTAATGATATAGTATGCATTTGTGTTGGTAATTAGACTAGTCAGTAAATAAAGCTTTACAAAGCAGGAAATAAAAACAGGTGAGGGAGTTGTGCTCATTCATCACCTTGCGGACTAATGAGAGCTGGAACGGAGATCAGTCACTTCCAGCACATTCCTTGATGTGCGCCACAAAAACGCACGCTGTAGACAGTTCCACTAACCTAATAAAACCACCAGGCAAGTGTCGCCAAGTGTCAGTTTAGAAAAATCCACAAAGAGAAACAAGTGATAAAACAGAATATAGCTAAAACTAACTCATTTATCAAAAAGGCAGAATAATTATTAGGAATGCCCAGACTGTATGCCCTGTGATAGAAATGAATAATGGGAACATTAACTGTATTATTTTAAATTAAGAACACACTGGAGAAAACCCCAAATCTAATAAGTTAACTCTACCTAGGCTTGAATTACACCCAGGAATATGGAAATGGTAAAATGCTTGATTTTACAAACCACAGAGGTGATTTTTCTTCTATAACGTACAGGAAAAGAATGCAGAGGGCCTCCTGTTCACACTAATAGTAAGATGAGACATCAAATTTTGACATCTTCACATTAGAGAAATTGAGTTCCACCAAAATTCTAATCTATAAAAAGGCAATGCTTTCCTTTTAGCAGAGGTGTGATATAACTTACGCATCTTCATTCTACTATCGTATTGGTGAGGCCGGTATGTTAGTCGAGTCAGGTCCCGTGTGTAACACTAGGTATCTGTTTAAATTACCACTTGCTATTAAATCACAATTCCGATCAACTTACAACTTACTACAGCAGCTCTCGAATTAAGATTACAGATGTAGCGAAAGAGATAATTATATATATTTTTTTCTGAACAGATTTTGGGACAGAGTTCCTAATGTAGCATACGAGTAAATTATTTAGATTCTCTGCTATTCTCAGTTTGTACAAATGCTGAAATCCAATTTGGCTTATTGGTGTTTTGGCTCCAAATGCATCAACCTCCCCAACTCCAACTACTGCTTGCTTTAAATTCAACTCGGGGAGTACTTATTATCTCTCCTTGGCACAGACCATCTTACATTGTCAATTACATGAGTGAGTGTATAATATAGTAACATATAAAATATACATTCTGCTTTACCAACCAGGATGTGAATACCCTGAGGGAAAGACCATGTCTGTTATCTTTTTAAATAAAGTGGAGAGAAACAGAAAATCTTTCCCAGGACCTAGCACAGAAACTTCATCACAGCAGGGACTAAAATAAATGTTTATTTCTTACAAAGAAAAGGTAAAGAAACAGTTATCTTCAGGCAATAATCTGAATACTAGGCAGATGTGAATAGATGACACCCACAAAGTTTACATTTTTTGTTAACATATAGGTGTTGGCAAAGAGCAGCATCCATATTTTCAAAATTGAGAGGGAAGAGAACTATGTTATTACCGACAGCATATTCTATACTTCTCCCATTATAATTATTGCCAAAATTTTCAAAGCCAGTCAACAGTGAGTATGTAGCTCTTCTAAAAAGCATCCTCAAGCACTTTATTCTTATGGGCATCATTCCACAGACACTTCCTTATTCTGAGAAGATAATTAAGAAAATATGCTTTTGTCAGACATATTTTTTCTCCTCTCTTTGGAAAATTCTACTGGTGACAGTCTTCAAAAAATGAGAAAAGAAGCTCCATGCCCACTGTCCCTTATCTTCTGGCCCATACTGTAAAAATACAGATATTCAGAGGAAACAGCATGGATGTACATGTTGACAGGAATAGCACATCCTGAAATGCAGTTATTGCAGATCAAATAGGAAACTCTGTCTTCTTCTCCTAAAGGATATTCTTTAAGGTGATAAATAAATCTCACAGCTGGAGGGAGAATGGATTCAAAGGGATATAAGGAATGTTAGTGGATTGATAGTACTATTAATTTTGCCATGGCTTTTTTTCTGAATTTGGGTAAGTCACTGTGATTTAGTAAGTGGGCCTGAGAATGGATAAAATATATAATAAAAAATTCATTCAGATCGCCAGGAAGAAATTAAAAGTGTTCCCATCAGTTGTCAAAGGGTCACCTAATTTCCTCTAGTTTGACATGAAAACATTAGAGAATACATAAATAAAATGGCACATTAGTTTTTACCATATACAATTGTCCTGCAATTCTTGGAATTAAAAAATTCTAATGTAAAATACTGTAAATCCAAATAAGGTTTTATAAAAAAACATAATGCCCCACTTAATGAGTTTCCAAGAGGTATAGATATGAAAGATAACAGGATTCAGTATTTGAGAGTTTTGAGAAGTATTCCTTTATGTACTGAAACATATCTCCCCTGTACACTAAGGATAGATTTAACTAAGGAAAAGTCCTCTTGGCTGTTAGAAGTAAACACTAAGTAAAATTAAATAGGCTTTAGAATAATCTGATTTCTTACGCTTATTTTAAGAGAGGCTAGAACTAACTGGATGATATCAGCACCTTACAATAATTGGCTGAACTTTTGCAAAGATGTAGGTGTACACGTCTCTCTGCTAGTTTTAGTAGGGCCTTATTTAATTTCATTAGGTTCCAGGAAGCAATAGGCACTAGCTCCACAGAATCTTAGAGTAGAAAGTTGCAGTGATCGTTCACTCCAGTATTTTAAACTTGGGGTTCTCAGGTTCTAGGTGGGCTCTGAAAGTACTGTCAGCTTTGCGAAACTGTGTAAAAATATGCATACTCAGGAATGTGCATTTTATGAGGAGAGGGCCATGTTTCATCAGAATTTCAAAGTGGCCTATAAACCTGTAAAGGTTCACAAAATAACTACTGAAGTAGACTAACTGCACTTTACAAATAATCCTGGGGGTGGAGATGATCTCTGAAGACACCCAGAGTAGCTGTAAAATACCTGGAACCAGGTCTCCTGTTAACCACCTAGCTCAGTGTATTATTGTGCCCATATCATTCTTCTCAGAGGGTAAGGAGGAAGAAAAAGAGTGTTAAACATGCACAGTGTTTTCATAAGCAGGTCTTATTTCAGGTAGCAGAGTTGCTTCTAGGTCAGAATACTATCTATAAATACGAAGTCCAAAGATATGGAAGGTTATTATAGGTGATATACCTGAGCCAAATAAAAAACTCGTTGATCTCAAACAAACACCATACCGCCTCCAGGCCTAGCACAGACCAACTCTTGCTTTAAGTCCCTGCAGCGTATGTTACTACCTTCAGGGTGACAGAGAAAACCATAGGACCCCAACAGGGAAAAATGGATCCTGAGATACCACATCATATAATAGAGAACTACCTCAAGTTAACATGGCCTAGTTATGTGGTCTCTCCCTGTCTCACTGCTCAACGACACCCCTGCCCCAAACCCAAACACACACACACACACTTACTATACACAGTACACAGGTATGGGGTGATTTCAAGGTATAGATATGTAACATACAAATGAAAACAAAGCATGAAATTTAACTGATTTATTAACCAAATAAGTAATTTCATGATTATTTAAGATTAATTTTAGGAAAGAAAGTCACTAAAATAAATAATTAAGAATAAATGTGCATTAATCCTGCCAAACCACCCTGTACATCCTCTTGGCATTTCTAAACCAAGAAAGCTGTTAAATTTGTGTCTATGCATCAATGTGTGTATAAATGTCTAAGTACATATTCTATCTCTACCACTTACATACAGTATGATGTTAGGCAAATTACTTAATTTCTCTGCAACACAAGTTCCTTATTAGCTTCCATTAGTAAAATGGAGATAACAACAGTATCAACCTTATTGGGTTATTGTGGGATTGAATGTGGTAATACAGGCACAGAGCCTAGAACAAAGCTTCATATTTTATGATGATAAATCATCATCATCATCATCATCATCATCATCATCATCATCATCACCACAAGGAGGTACATAAGCAATTGATTACTTACGGGGAAGAAGGAGTTAAAAAGGAGGCTTAAGATAAAACTGTTTATTGACAAAATGTTCAAGCTATCATGAAAATTCAAACTACTCCCTAGGAAAATACCAGAAACTCTGTTTAGCCTAGGTTTACTTGGAGCAAAATTCCCATGGACTTGGCTTAACAGGATTCTCCACCCCAATGGCATGGAAGGTCAGGTTGATCTGGGTCAGCAGGGCAGTTCCCTTCCCTTCTTTTACAACTGTGGGCAGGGCAGCCCAGGTGCTCCCTGTGTCTGTCACACCAGCTCCTTACATGGGAGATCTGGTTAGTCCAAGGTTCTAGCTCTGCAATATCTCTGCCAGCAGCTTAACCAAACGAAGTAAGTACTCTTAGGAATTGGATTCTTTGGAAGTGAAATGTTTTGATGACAATTTTAAAGATAAGGGGATGCTCTTGGTATCTTCAGAGAAAAAAAATGCAACATCACCACGAAATAGTGAAAACCTCAAATCACGTTTGGCTTGGATGACTCTGTTGGGGTCATGCTATCCTATGACAGGGACCCATCTAAGGCTGAGGAACTCTGGAAAACGTATAGCTTCCAACACAAGGACAGATGCCAAGACTGCCAATGGTATTGGTCACTGACATCGTGCAAGAAACCATCCATCCAGTTAAACCACAATATTGCATATTCCAACTTCAAAAATATGTTGTTAAAATGAAGAGTTTTACCTTTTTAAATTCAGCAATGCCCAAGGTATTCCAGAGGGAGTATGAAATGCAGGTAGCAATTTTACCCCAAGTTCCACTGCTTTCTTTCGAAATATCTGAAAAGTTAAACAGTTACGTAAGCTACTGTTGTAAGCAAAACAAATGGTGTTATACTACCATCTCACATTTGGCACTTATCTACTTTAAAATTTTCTTCATATGAAAAAAATAAAAGTTTCTCAAATTAACAGAATTACCTAGCAAAGAAAGAATGGTCTAGGGGCCATGTTGCTGTGGGGAATTCATCACCAATCTTGGTTGCACAATTAGAATCATGTTGGGAGATCTGAATAATGCTGATGTCTGGGTTGCACCCCTGAGATTCTAAATTCTATGGGTTGGGGCTTCCAGATTAGAATTTTCTAAAGCACCATAGGTGATGTCAGGTGATTCCAAAATGCAAGCCAGGGGGAGAACCACTGCTGTTGGAGGTAAGTCCTGGGCTGAAAATTGGGAGAACTGGTCCTGTTCCAACTTCACTTATTTACTAAGGTACAGAGAAAGGAGAAGTTTTAAGAAGACATATTATTACAAGTAACCTGTATGTCCCCTCAGCTCTTTGCGGTTTTAACTTCCTCTGATGTTAAGCGTAGGTGAAATGGAAGATACAAAGTTAAATTAGGTACAAATTACACCCAGAATGTATAAGGAAGATAATATATGCACATAAATATCTAGAATGTAGAAAAATGAGAACTGGCAATAAAATCACCTGGGAGTCCTGATGAGCTCAGTAAGGCTGCGCGGTGGAGAGCGCATTTGGACGAGGACTGTGTGCAGTATGTCAGGGGCTAGTGATACTAGAGATTGGAGTGGGAAGTGGGGGAGGCATCCCTGGAGGCATCAGTGTAGACACAGACAGGCAAGAGGGGGCACGTAGGAGCAATGGAATGGGTCAGCTTGCCTGACCAAAAAGGGAAGGATTACTGGTAACAAAGTCGGACACACATAGCATGGGCCTGAATCATGGAAGGTCATAAATCTAAGGCTAAGAATTTTACTCCATTCAAATGGGAAAGATTGAAGGTTTTTAAGCAGCCAGTTCACTTGAGCAGATTGTGCTTCAAGAAGAGTAATTAGATGACACTCATTCACAGTCCCATTGAAGGAAGACCTGCTACAGCCTTCCCTGTGACAGTTGAGGCAGCAAGCAGGTGCCTTGCCCCTTCTCTTTCTTCTACTGTAGGACTGAGCATGGTGCGCTGGGAACTCAACTATTTCCACTTGCCTCTTCCTTAAATAATGGAGATGTGAGAAAGGCTGGGGAGACCCTGAGAAGCATGGAAAATGAAAACAAAATCCTCTCCCAGCCAATGGGAAAGCATCCCTTAAACCCACTGTCAAAGAAGTCTTGTGTAGCTTCTCTAGAGGAAAGGGTTCTAGTCCGTAACTCCTGCTCTAAGTCCTGAGACTCCCCACAGACAAATCCAGGCACTTGGGCTCCCAGACTGAATACATTACAGTAATGCCAATGTTGACGCTATTTCAGAAACCCTACTCTTTTACATTCTCTCATCTATTAATGAAAGTTAAGAAAGTAATGAGTTTTCATGTCAATTTTTGGTTGACAATTTAGATAAACTAACATTCCTGGTATACAACTAAGGAACAGACATTTATAGTATAGAGAAAGCACTAGAAAACAAAGGTACCATTTTTTCCATTCTCTTTAAACTGGACAATTTTCCCATTTCAACAACAGTATATGGAAGGAGAGGAGAAAGAAAAAAATAGATCAAAAGATATATTCTTCCCTTTCTCTGCCTTACCCTAGAGAATTCCAAGTTCTCTTCTACTGAAAGGGACTATCCAATCACAGCCCAGCCATCTGTTGACTTCCTAGTTTCCACTTTTTAAACTGTTAATTAATTAACTCCTTTTCAAGAAACTTACATAAGATGGAAGTCAAACGATGCAATTAAAATACCATCGTGGATATTATAACCATATGGCGTGGGAGGTTAAGGATGCAGGCTTTGAAAAACACAATGCCTATGTTTGAATCTCAGTTCCAACTTTTTCAGATTGGGTAATCTTGGACAAATTGCTTACTCTCTGTGCTAAGCTTCCTCATCTATAAAGTGGGGATAACAACAGCATTTGCTATTTTAAAGGTTGTGGAGGGGAATGCGTTTTTATATTGAAAGACCTTAGGACATGTAGTCATCACATTAAAAGGCTAGTTGTATCATGGGGATAATGATAGCAGTATTTCCCTAAGAACTTTTCCTATTTACTGCCTGAAATTCTTGTCTTGGCTTTTATCCCACTGATGTTTTGGTACCTTCTACTCAGGTTGTGGTGTGTGTGTGTGTGTGTGTGTGTGTGTGTGTGTGTACTGTGACCCCATTACACATATTCTTTTTTTTTTTTTTAATTTGAGAGAGAGAGAAAGAGAGAGAGCACATGAGAGGGGGGAGGGTCAGAAGGAGAAGCAGACCCCCTGCTGAGCAGGGAGCCCGATGCGGGACTCGATCCAAGGACTCCAGGATCATGACCTGAGCCGAAGGCAGTCACTTAACCAACTGAGCCACCCAGGCACCCCCATTACGCATATTCTTATCACAAGCATTCATTCTCAAGAGCTAACTCCTCAGTTCTCATCACCTGTTTGCATTTCTTAATTTGACTTTCCATGTTAGCTCTAGTCTGTCCTTCTACTTGTGTGCTCACATCACAATTTGGGTGTCCTGTTGTCGTCTGAAACTTAACATGTCCAAGATGAAATAATCACTTAATATTCCAGGCAAACTTCCCCAGTTCCATCACTGACACTGTTTGGCCAGTCCCTGGGGCTCGAGAGAGAGCAGGCATTTTGACTACTGATTTATCACTATTTATTCATCAAGTGTCAATATTCATTTCCCCCAAAAGTCTCATATACAGCTCATTCCCTGATATGAGCATAGTCCATGATATGAGTGTAGTCCTCATTTCCATCACTGGGTATGACGAAATGGCATGATAAAAAAAAAGAAAAAAAAGAAAAAAAAGAAGGTCCTCCTCCTACCTAGTCTCCCATTCTCCAGGATTTTCCCTCCTGTCTCTATTCATCTGTATCTATATTACTAAATTGTTCTTTTTACCATACAATTTTCTTGTTCAAGAAACATAATGATTCCCTCTTGTCTAAAATATCAGGTTAAAAACTGATATACTGACTTTTCAATGACTTCTATGAATCAGACCAATCTATTATCTTCCATTCTCTCAAAGACCACTCTGGCTCCAGCTTGAGCCATCATGGTCTCAAGCACTCATTCAAGTTCAGTCCACTTTAGTTATCTTTTTTTAAAAAAATGATTTTCCTCCCACCTTTCTTGAGATATAATTGACACGGAACATTATGTACAACATGATGATTTGATTCATGTATAGACTGTGAAATGATTTTACCAGAATAAGCTTAGTTCACATCTCGTTCTGCATAATTACTTTTTTTTTTTTTTTTGGTGGTGCCACCTTAGTATACTTATTTATATAGTTCTCTCACCCTGAAGCATCCTTTACTGCCCCTGCTGGCCAATCCAAATTCACCCACTCCTCAAGGCTGAAGCCAAGTCCCAACTCCAGGCCTGGAACTCCTACACTGACAACTGGCGCCACACAATGCAGCATTTGATTACAGAAAGCAAGATACAGGTCTCTAAATGCTTCCTGGTGTGACTCTCTTGTACACCCAAGTAATTTTTTCTTTCTAAAAGTAGAGAAAAAGACTTCCATCTCTCCTTCATTGCTTATTATACATATCCAACCCAGATTAGGCCTTTTTTTTTTTTTTTTCCAGATCAGGCCACTTTGTATTTAAATTTATTGATATCACCACAGCATTCCTATGAATAGGGTATGGGAGAATATCCATATTCTCAGTTAACAGATAGGAAACAGCTTGAGGTTCCCTAGTCGGCCTTTGCTGGTTCCCTAGATCTCTGTATGCTTAGTTCATTCTTAGCTTCAGGAATCTGCTTCCATGTCCCTTTTTATGAGAGGTCTTTCTTAACAACCCCATGTAAAGTTTGCCATTTTCATTTACTGTTCATCATGTCATCTTGTTTATTGTTGTTCCACTATTTATCACATCCTTAATTAACTTATTGTTTATTGTTTGACAATTCCACTAGATGTAAGCTTCACGAGGGCATGGACTATCTTCTTTCTTGCTGTATATATCTATCTAGTATCCAAGGAGAGTAGCTGGTACTCATTAAATGTTCATTTCATAAATGAATGAATCAGTTGAATATTAATAAATATACTTGGGGCACTGTATTGAGAAACCACTGAATATTCTAGTGCTTGTAAAGTACTCCATCCTATTCTCTTAGTTTCTATTGTTGGCAAATAATTAATTATGTCAAATATTATGGAGTCTCAATCTTGGGCACAATTACAAAATAGTTGTGGGTGAAACCATTAAATAACATGTTGATGCTTTAAATGAAATCATATGTGAGCCTGAGTCAATCCCCATTCTTAATGTTTGATTTGTTATCTGCTCCTGAGATATGAAGAGAGGTTACTTGGAGGATGAATCCAGATTCTCAGAGAACATCTTTCTACCTAAAATGGTGAGTATGTAATAAAATTGAAAAGTAGCTTGTAAAGTTAATACTGTTAAAAGAATGAAGGAGAAATGTCAATCATTCTCAAGAACAGTTAAGTTTTAACACCCTGGACATTGTGCTGAAAAGCAAATGATCATAAAAAGCATACTTAAATGGTATTTCGGTGTTCCTTCAAATGGGACAGGCAAGCTGGAGGTAGTCCTGGACCCAGCCTGCACTTGGACACCAGCGAGGGCCCTGCTATGGTTTCAGTACAGGACCTGGATGCATCACTTAACTTTTCTGGTTCTCAGTTTCCCCAAGAAAATGGGAGGTGAGGGCTGGTAATTTCTATTTTTGATTTATAGAAAAACTAGTACTCAGAAGTCACAGAGCTAGTACTAAAATGAGACTGAAAAAAACCAAAACTATTATCATTTTTACAAAGAGAGGAAGTGTTAATTTGCCACCAAATTCTTAGTCTTGGTTTCTAGGGTTTACTGGTACTTGTATTTGGTGGGGAGGATTTTACAAAGAGAGCAAGAAGAAAAATGACAGTTAATAAAATGCAATCCATGCTGATAATAGAAGATATTTTCTTTTTAAAAAAATGACCATTAAAATTAAATAGTTTTTTTTTTTTTTTGGTGCAACTTGCACCAATCAATTTGAGATGGGCAGACTTCTTAGGACCCAAAGGAATCTTCAAAAAGATCCTGCATCAGAGAGTTCTGATTATATCCATAGCAAAAAAATCAAAACTAATATAATTTGCTGAAAGAAGGGTGGTAAAATATGATGGCATAGCTTCTAAAATAATCTTTCAAGCATGAAGCTAACAAACAGGTTTACATAAAAAAACTTTTATGATCTCAAGTTAGGAATTTCAAAATAACTGCACCAAAACTGTATCTTTTCATTACATTTAAAGAACATCATCACAGTCTTATTGCTGTTTTTGATCAATGTTTAAAAAACTTCAGATTTTAGAATCTATCAAATAAAAACATTTCTCTTTTTACTTTACCCTCACAGATAGGATTAGACAAGGCTGTAAACAAGATGTATGGCTTTTTTTTTTTTTTTTTTGCCTTTCTAGTTTGCAGATTCCTGAAGAACTATACAGGAATATTTACATGTCAGAGCAAAGAGTAAGGAAAGAGGAAAGGAGTAAGAACAGACAGCTCTGGATCTGGAAAGAACCCGTTTCAGTTCAGACATGCTTCAGTTTGAAGAGCACAATCAATATCAAAGCCTTTCTTCAAATGCTTATGCTGAAAACCTCACTGTTAAAAGATCAAACACTAATTCCCCATTAGTAGAAGGAGCGTGTACCTATTACTCATTTTTGTTACATAAAGCTTTCAGCACAAGATGCCATAGATATGATAAATATCTTTGGCTGAAAATAACTGAAATAACCTATATATTGTTAGCTGAGTTGATTAACACACATTTTATGGGCCAGATTTAATCATTCAACCAATAAGTACTTATTGAGCTACTCTGGCTTTTTAATATAGAGTGGAACTGCTAAAGGTTTAAATATTCGAATAAGGATGTATAAAAATTTAGAGGTAGAGGGGAAATCAGGGGTCATCCAGATCCATAATCTTGGTATAGAGATGAAACTGAGGTTCACAGAGGCCCTGTTCACCTAATTAAATGCTCTGATGTGGGATAGTTCCATGCTAGCTGTAGCCAAGGGAATGCCAGCTTCATGCCACTCCAGACGCAAGTAATTCTTCTGATCCAGAGAGACTCTCCTCTGTGAGTTTCTTGTATGTATGAGCACACATCTTTCACTGCCTTTTTCTAATCTTCGCATTCTCTCTCTAATTCATTAAAACCCAAACTGAGGTTTTTCTAAATAATATGAATTATTTGTTGTATTTGTCAAATTACATTATGAACTTCATTTTTTGAATTTATAAATTAGATGAATACTTTTGTCAACTGTTTTGTTTTTCTTCTCTATGATTCAGTATAATTCAATTTTTAGTCTTTAGGCAGTTAGATGAAGAGAGTGTTCTTCATTTTCCTGAAAAATTATCTCCCCAACTGGATTATTCAAAATACAAAGGATATGCATGCTCATCTGCCAGGAACCATGAGTCACAGTGAAGAAGAATCAATGTAACTGTACCTTAGACTGGATTTTCTAATGCATGAAAGCACACAGTTTAAGTGAAATGAAAAAAAATTCCGGTAAGTATAATTTTAAAATCTGGATATAGAATGACCTAGTGAATAGGCATTTTTGACCTAGCTAGCTTTTTAAAAATATTTATTCTCATGAAAAAATTAACTGTGAATTTTTTTAAAAGTTTGCTTTTATACTGTCCCCTAGTCAAAATGAATGAATGTTGATAAATGAATTAATAAAATTGCATCTTGGTACTAATTTTTTCCTGAGGGCTCCAATTTCATTCCCAAGCTCCTGAATAGGGAAGATATTATAAAGTTAAGAGAGCAAGATGAAAAATGGGGAGAAATCCTAAGGAGAATTTTAGGCTGTTGTTTAAGGTAGACATTATCAGTATCCATGTGGGCAGAAACCACTGCTGCCTACTGCTGGAATTGGTCCTACGCTTTCCCAGAGCATAAGCCAGAGTCAAAGTCGCCTGGTAACAGGCAGGCTGAACAGGGTCTGTTTTAGTTCAGGGTCTGCTACTTTTCGGTTCTGTCACAATGAAGATGGGTCATTTCACTTCTCTAATTTTCTGTTATGTACAATGCGGGCAGTAGACAAGACACTTTCTGAGGTACTTTTCTGCTCCATAGGATCTGGTTTTAAGACTTAAGGGGCACTTACTACATATTTCCCAATGAGATAAAAGCTGTAAGAGGGACACACAAGAAGAAAAAAAAAAAAAAAGATCCTTGATCTCAAGGAGATTACAACCAGGAAGGCAAGCCAGGCATATAAAACTATATAAACATAAAATATAGACCATAAAACAGTAATATGAACTAACATATAAGTAGAGGCTAAGTTGAGTGATACAGGCTGTAACTATGGGAGTAAGACAAAGCAAGAGATTGAGTTAGGTCCCAGGGATAAGGTAAGATTGGAGAGGTGGCAGGTGGGTGTTTATTTGGGGGTAGGTATGCACTTGTTTGTGCACACCCTGCATTAATGTGGTGGAGGACAGGAGATAAAGCAGAAGGGGAGAGGAAGGAGGCTGACAGAGAGCAGGGTAGAGAGGTAGATTAATAGGGCCTAGAAAATGGTAAGAAAGAACAGATGAAATAAGACAAGTTCATTAATCTTAAATATCAGGGATAGATGTTGAAGGGTTGGGTAAAAGAGCACCTCCTTTGGTCAAGGAAGTCCCAACACTTATCACCTTAGTGCCTCCTATTTACAACAAGTGTAAGAATTTCTGAATTAGGGTCCTGCAGAATGGGGCAGGGAGAATGGCAGTAGTTCTCACTGGTTATGGAACTTTTCTGAGTTGTAAGGGGCAAAGATACATAAATGACATCACCGATAAACATTATACTGGCTGTGTGATAGAGGAAAGATCCTGAGAAATAATTAGGGTCCTTCAAAAAACTGTTTCTCAAGAAGAAAGTACATTTATTGTACAGATAAATGGTGCAGTATGGGGGCTGGAGAAAGTAGTATGATGACAGAAAGTTATAGGTCCCTCTTCTAACATACATTCAACATGCAAGTTCTAACAGCTCTTGCACTTAGAATTACCCTTAGGTGTACCATATATCGTGTTACCTTAGATATCTAACTTCTAAAACATCGATGAACAATAAATAACAGCATAATAGTCCATGCCATTATACAGTGCTCAGAGATGAGCTATTGAGCTGCTCATTCTACCTCAATTTAGGTTTAAAAAATGGGCAATTCACCTACATGAAGTTTTGAAAAATATGCAGTATATTGCTAATAATACTTAATATTAGTTAAGTGTGCCACATACTGTGTGAACACACATTTCACATAAAAAAGAAAACGCCTTTTTAAAGAAAACAGTGCTTGCTAAAGAGACAGGAAATTATAAAAACATCTACCCTATCTGGCTATGAATTCTAATAGAATCTGTGGAACCCATAAAGGTTGCTGGTATGTGTTATCATAGTGTTAAAACAGGACTGTTCTGTTTACTATTACATTTGCAGGTAAATATCACAAATCATTTAAAATATACAAAATCCCAGCTTGGTAACCTTTGCCCAATAGAAAGATGAGAATTAGAAAATGACAGCCTCATCTATCCCAGTATATAGTGATTCCTTGGCATTTTTGAGTTATAAGACATCCTATGGTAGGGATTTTTTCAGATACCGAATCTCACCTCTAAAACACATCAAAATATTTATAGTTTAAACTTTTTATTTGTATTGGCTTTAAAAACATGTTGATCTGTTCTTTTGATTTAGTGAAATGTAGAGAGATCCTGTCTTGCTGACTCAGCATCTGCATCACATGCAGACACTGAGTTGGGACTAAGAGATCTAGTTCCCCTGCCATCTGCTGACAGAGCTATAAGATCTTGAGCACTCAACCCACTCTGTGCCTCAGTTTCTAAATATGTGAACAGGGAATCATTTTCCCAAATCACAAGATGATTAAATGTGATTAAATGCACACATGCTTTTTAAAGAGCAATAATAGTTACCATCATGATTGTTCTTTGCTCTAAGATAGTGGTTCCCTCAGGAATAACTGAAGGATATTAGATTTTTTTGTCCATACACTAAATGGTCCAAAAACTGCTGAGCATAATTTTATGTCTGCTTTCTACAGTCATATGTTTCCTTCTGTTTTTAGCTATCAGTTCATTACAGTGAAGACTTCTCAATGTTGTAGTGTATTTGCTCTCCTTCTAAATTGGTGACTAATTTTGTAAATAGTTGTCTGTACCAGAGCCTGAGGATAAGTCAAATGTCTCTTCTGTGTTTCTCTTATGGTGAAGGGCATGAGCTTCTGGAAATGTGCTCTTTTTGTCTCAGGTGACTGAATTTGAACTATTAACTCTATAGGTGTGAAAAAGCAGTGAAGTACTACATTACTCAGCAGTCATAGTTTGCAAATTTGCAAAGTGAACTAAATACCTACGTCTACATAGGTTTTGTTTGCTTTTTAAAAAAAAATGCAAAATGTAAGCTACTCTGTTTTCCTTCTAAGCAAATGTAAACCCATCTAGTTCTACATCTAATCCCATTAATCTGGTGGTTTTGATTTCTGCATAACCCTCCTTTATCATATGAAGGATACCTCTAGATTGCCTTTGGGCACAGAGTTCATAATTAACTATGTCAGCTGATGGATGAACATTTTAAGTTATCAAATGCTGATGTTGCTGAACAAAAAGTTTGGCAGCATGGGCGCCTGGGTGGCTCAGTCGTTAACCGTCTGCCTTTGACTCAGGTCATGGTCCCAGGGTCCTGGGATCGAGTCCCCACATCGGGCTCCCTGCTCGGCAGGAAGCCTGCTTCTCCCTCTCCCACTCCCCCTGCTTGTGTTCCTGCTCTCGCTGTCTCTCTCTCTGTCAAATAAATAAATTAAAAAATCTTTAAAAAAAAAAAAAAGTTTGGCAGCAGTGCTATTTTTGTTTTACGTTTATGCCCCCCTAAGCAAGGTGATTTAATTTCTTAGCCTCAGCAGCCTCATTTGTAAAATGGATAACCATACCTTTGCACCTGAGAACTCAACAGTTCCTTCTTGTTCCCCATTCTTTTTACCTAACACCAAAATTAAATTTTTAATTTTTCTTATTTATGATACCACAAATATTATTTTCATTATTGAAAAATCATAAACAAACAGACAGAAGAGTCCCATTAATCCTAGCCACCTAGATACAGTGATTGTTAACATCTTAAGTATCTATCCTTCTAAATGGTTTTATTTTTGAAAAATGGCATTATTCCATATATAATATTTTATAATGTGTTAAATCCATCCACAGCAACTTATTCTACATCAAACACAACATTCTATATCAGAGGTCAGCAAACATTTTCTGCAAAGGGTCAGATAGTAAGTGCCAGCTACATACTCTCTCTCTCAGGGGTTTTGATTATTTTCTTTTCTAATCCTTTAAAATGTAAAAACCATTCTTAGCTCTGGTAGTAAAAAACAGGTCTCAGGATCAATTTGGCCAGAGTGCTGTCTTTTGCTGATCCCTGTTTGATATAAATATATACATTTCTATAACATCTTCTTAAAAAAGCTACATAGTATCCCAGTGTGTAGAGATGCCAGAACTTAGTCAGCCAGACTCCTATTCTTTGACATTTAGTTTCCATTGTCTTGATATTATAAACAGCAGTGGAATGAACATCCCTGTACATACTTATTTGTATACATGACTTACTTCCTCAGGGTAAACGTTTGAAAGCAGAATTTCTGCTCAGAGGGCTTTCACTCATTCATTCACTCACTAAGGAGAGATGTGAAATCAGAGCAGTCATAGACAAAATGTAAATGAATGGGTGTGTCTGAGTTTGCCACCCCTGTGATACGTTAACATTACTGAGAGCACCTTAAATGTTTTTTTAAATTTTTTTTTATTATGTTATGTTAATCACCATACATTACATCATTAGTTTGTGATGTAGTGTTCCATGATTCATTGTTTGAGTATAACACCCAGTGCTCCGTTCAGTATGTGAGCTCTTTAATACCCATCACTGGGCTAACCCATCCCCCCACCCCCTCCCCTCTAGAACCCTCAGTTTGTTTCTCAGAGTCCATAGTCTCTCATGGCTTGTCTCCCCCTCCGATTTCCCCCCTTCATTTCATTTACAGTAAGAGGTTTTAAAATATTTTCATATATCCTATTACATGACAATGCTACATGTTTTAATAGACTCGTGTTATATTCTTACATAACCATAAATAATTCAATGCCTGTATTAATAACAATCATCATCAGAATATCAAAATGTTACGTAATTCAATACTTTTCTATTAGAAGAGCTTAAAAAATCTCAAACTGAAATAATCTGGGAGTCATTTCCTCTTTAAAATACAAACATAATAACTAACAGGAAACATAATTTATCTTGTCCATTGTGGCCACTCTTGCACTATCGAATGCTATTTAAAGCTATTACATGCACACACACACACACTTCAACATAGTTGAAACTTTCTAAATTATAAACTTTCAGAAAGCAACCTCTTCTATAATTCTGACCTTTAAAAAATGTCAATTCATTTATTCAACAAATATTTATTGAGTGCCTTGTAGTACATGCCAAGTTGCACAAGGCACTTGGAATACATAAGTAAATGAGACAGCTGTGGGGGTGCCTGGGTGGCTCAGTCGTTAAGCGTCTGCCTTCGGCTCAGGTCATGATCCCAGAGTCCTGGGATCTACCCCCGCATCGGGCTCCCTGCTCAGCGGAAAGCCTGCTTCTCTCTCTCCCTCTCCCACTCCCCCTGCTTGTGTCCCCTCTCTCGCTGTGTCTCTCTCTGTCAAATAAATAAATAAAAAAAAAAATCTTTAAAAAAAAAAATAAAAGACACAGTTGTGGTCAGTGATTCATAATAACACTTGTTTTTGAAGTGTAACTCTGGAAAAATGTCCACAAAGTACAGTAGGATTTGATGATACACAGGAAAGGATCAAGTAATAACTTCCATTTCTTCTCCAAAAAGAAAATGAAGAAGAAAATAATATTGTTGTGAGTACTGCACAAGATAGTAGACAAATCCTTGCCATCAGCCTGACCATTAAAATCAGTGAAAGTATCAGAGATATGTAGATAGACAACTATATAAAACTATAGAGAAAATCATCATTGAGGTGTTTTTAAAGATCTTACATTCATCTTGAGCCAAAGCAGACTTCCCCCAGTATGATCTATCTATGTATAGTATATATACATCTTTTCTTTTGTGACTGGTCAACATCTTGAAGGTTATCATTCAGATGGGAATCACCCTTCGTAGCAAAGGAACTGATTAGACCTGTTCAGAAGAACTAGGTCTAACACAAAGACCAAGATAGTAGCACCTTGTGTTTAAAAAATAAAACTCACAAGGAAAAATAAGTACTATGTGATATCATTATATGTGGAATCTATAAAGGCTGAACTCAGAGAAACAGCAGAGTGGTGGCTGGCCTGGGGGCTAAGGGGGAAAAAAGGGGTGCGGAAAATGGGGAGATGGTGGTCAAATGGTACATACATACTTCCAGTTATAAGATGAATAAGTTCTGGCTACCTAATGCACAGCATGGTGATTGTAGTTAACAATGGTATATTATACACTTGAAAGCTGCTAAAAGAGCAGATCTCAAATGCTCCCCCCCCACAAAAAAGAAATGGTAACTATGTGAGGTGATGGAGGTGCCAACCAATGCTACTGTGGTATTCATTTCACAATACGTAAGTGCACCATCGTGTCATAAATCTTACTTAAACAATGCTGTAAATCAATTACATCACAATAAAGCTGGGTGGGGGGAGGCAGAAAGCATGACTCAAAGTTCTGAGGTAAAGCACGGTGGAGAAAACATGGCATTCAAGGATAAAAGAGGAGTAAAACAGAAGTGATAGAAGACGCCTTGTAGTCCTAAGTCCAGTCTAAGGGCCAGGCAGTAGACCCAGAGAATCAAGGTGAAAAAGAAATGGAGTCAAGCTCTTCTAATATAAAACGAGGAGTGATGCACTAGATTAAAACTTGAGATGAACGCTGAAAATTTCATCTGTTAACAAAATAGAGTGAGAGTGGAGTGCTGTAACTTTGACCCTAATTTTAGTCACTACAAGGCAGTACTGTTGAAGATAAATGACTGAGACCCATGGGAAATGGCAACTATCTTTTTTTTAGGGGTTGTAATAGAAAAACAAAAACAAAAAAATTCTGGCAAATTCCGACATGGATCTTGGACTTTGAAGGAAATAAGATTTCAAAAAGACTTTAAAAATCTTAAATTAAATATTAGAGTAATGACAGAAATTTGTGTCACCTATTCTTGTGGGATTATGAGGGCTCTTCTATTTGCTTTATTTAACTAGAGTTTTCCCTCATATAAATGAAACCCCAACTAACTTCTGCTCTATTTGATGCAATGTTTGTTAGATTTTAGGAAAGGAGCTTCATCAGAATTCCCCAAAGAGGAAATGTTTCCCTCAATATATTTGACACAGTAAATTAGGACAGGGATTCCTAAACAATGGTGACAGCCAAATCTGGATGTCTATTCTCTTAGCTTTTTTTTTTTTTTTTTTTTTTAAAGGAATCCTGTTGATTGCA
Organism: Neomonachus schauinslandi; assembly: GCF_002201575.2. Lineage (NCBI taxonomy): Eukaryota > Metazoa > Chordata > Mammalia > Carnivora > Phocidae > Neomonachus > Neomonachus schauinslandi. Next base: position 43,227,937 of record NC_058410.1, on the reverse strand, counting down.
AGAGGTTTCATGGTTTGAGGTCAGTAGTTCTCAGAGTGTGGATGGAGCTCAGGCTAACAGCATCAGCATCACCTGGGGACTTGCAGGAAGTGCAAATGATCAGACTCCCATCCAGAACTACAGAATCAGAAACCCTGGGAGGGGGGCCCATAAACCTGTATTTAATAAGCCTGCCTCTGGCTCTGGATAAACACTCATTTGAGAAGCACAGAATCTAAGTGGACCCAGCTAATTCAATAAGAATGAGAAATAAATTGATTGGAAACAATACTTTCATCCAAACATTTATATAACACCACAGGTATTACACGGTTTCTGCAGTGAACCAAGCGAAAATCTTTAATAATCTTTAAGTTTAGCAAATTTCACAAGAGGTATTAAGCCACATGACCCTGAATTCACAGTTTAACAGCCAGTCCTCCATTTGCTGTTCGCCTGATATTTAAGAGCAAATGGGACAGTCAATTCCTAAATGAATGGCAGTCATCACTGCATAATTTAAGTCTTATGTGCTTGCCGCTGTGGTTTAGGAGTTTATTTTACTGTTAGTCATGTCTCTAAGTCACTTAATAGCATTAGAATGGAAAGATATGGTCAAATTTATGAGGCTGAGAACAAACCTCCTGTGAGTACTTTATACCACATTGAGAATCTAATTACTGGTTCACAACACAGCATTTATTAGTTTTTTCTCCCTTCATACAGACTCTGTTGCAAATCAGCACACAATAGTATTCAGTTTTGAAGGGACATTTATATGTAAAGTCTATTTGTGGTAGTTCACAGGTAAAATAACCCTATTTTAGCATAGGACTAATCATACATGGTTAAAGACATAAAAGAACCACAATTATCTTCAACAGTGAGAGCTAGGCCAATGTTACAGATCAGGTATAATGTAATTGAGAAACATTTGTAAAATGAGGCATGTCTTATATTAATGGTGGGAAGAAGATTTATGTACAACTTTCTTAAGATATATTTTGGGCTTCTTTTCACTAAAGTTCTTAACAAGGAAATCAGCAGAAAGAAGTGGAACCCAGTGGATATTTGTTAATATTTCTTGATGTCTAGATCCCTCAGCAAACTTGGAAAATTTAAATACGTAAACCTTTAAAAAAGTTTCCTGAGGCCTTTCCAAACTCTTTCTACAGGATAAACTTCATGTATCAATGACTGATCAGAATCCAAAACTGGGGGTGGTGGGGTGGTGGTAAGATCAACATATTGGTTTTGTGCTGGTTGAATAAATTTTTACACTTAAAAAATCACAATAAAGACTTTCCACTAAGGAATGCAAATGTATTTAAATAAAGTAATCACACAACTAATTTTCAATCACAGACCACATGCATTTCAGTACAGTGGACTGCAAATCAAATATCTTGAGGTAGCTCCTTTTCTCCCTGTGAGTTTCCTTCTTTCTTTCCCTTTCCTCTTTTCTTTTCTTTCCTTCTTTGCTTTCTTGCCTTCCTCCCTTCTTTCCTAAACATCTTCCTCTTTTATAGGTCTTGCAATAAAACACATTTATACTGTGAACTGATAAAATTTCAAGATATAAAGAATATAAAGAGATTTCACTCCAAGTTATCTCTAACATACTAACTATATTAAAAGTGAATATTCAAACAAAAACCATAAAATCTGAACAACATCCTCTGTTTATATTACTGTCCATACTAGGATGACGACCTCTGTGAAAACATAATCATTTAGTGAGAACACCCAAGTTCAGGGATGCCAAGAATGAGGATGTTTAAGTAGGCTTTCAGCCATATAACTTCCCAAAGACGGAACTGCATAAATGATTTTGGCCAAGTAGTAATAGCTGATGCTTATATAGCATTCAATATATTCCAGTGACTCTTCTGCATGTCTACATCTAAGTCACTTAATCCTTTAAACAAGCTTCTGAGGTGGGAAAGGTTATCATCCCTCATTATGTTCACACAAAGCCAGAAAAAGGTAGAGCTGTGATTTGAATGACCAAGTCTGGCCCTAGAGTCCATGGTCTTGATCATCATTACTCCATGCTTCTGAAACCAAGTTTCAGAACAACTCTGAACAAAAGTAACATGTGTTACGAGAATGAATTAATGAAAGGATTGCTTAGTGTTCTCTATACGATATATGTTAATCACAGTACATACTATTAAGTATACAGTAGCTAATGACTTGAAAATTTACTGTCACACCTAAAAATGGTAAATAAAAAATTGTTTTGGGTTATTTGGGTGATCTGTTTTATAAAGTAAAAAGATGAATGCCATTATCAAAATACCTCTTCAGCACTTTAAGACATGTAGAATATTTACATATACTTTATATTTCAATTCTGCTTGTTTTATATCTGAAGTATAATCTACAATTTATATGTGTCAAGCTAACTCAAAAAAATTAAACATTCTTTTAGAGAGAGAAAAAGACCCAAAATAGATTCCAAGATCCAAAACTGACTATCCTTCTGGGCAATTTTTTGGTTATTAATTTATTTAAAAACTTAAATTCTAAAAACACACAGAGATACAGACACCCTCCACACACACACGTACAAAATGTATATAGCCTAGTGTAATATCATAAGACACACATCCTAGTAATTACCATCCAGGTCAAGACACAGGATTTTGCCAGCCCCACAAGAGGCTCTCTGTATGTTCCATCTCAGCCACAGCTCCTTCCTTCTCTCCAAAAGTAAACACATCCTGGTACTTGTTCTCTTCTATTTCTTTATCAACCAAGTGCTCATCCTTAGACTTAAAAAAAAAAAGCTACAATTTTAAGCCTCTTTTATTTTTATTTATTTTTAAAGATTTATTTATTTTTTTAGAGAGAGAGTGCATGCATGCATGAGTCAGAATGAGCATGGCGGGGGTGGTGCAGAGGGAGAGGGAGAGAGAGAATCCCCAAGCAGACTCCCAGCTGAGTGTGGAGCCTGACACGGAGCTCGATCCCAGGACCCCAGAATCATGACCTGAGCCGAAGTCCAGAGCCAGCTGCCCAACTGACTGAGCCACCCAGGTGTCCCTTAAACCTCTTTTAAACCACAGACTCTCCCTTTTCCCTTTTCTTTTCCTTCTAATTTATCGGGACAAATTTCAGTTATTTGAACAATAGGAACCACATTGTCACATGCATGTGTAGTATAGTTCAACATATTCTTTTCTCTGTGTTTTTGACAAACTGGAAGCTGGATCCAGAGACTTGATCTCTTTGGCAAGACTCAAGGTGATATATTCTTTTATCAGGAGGCACATATGTGGTTTGCTCTCCTTTTGAGAAATTAGCAGCTGTTGAAGATCATGGCCTAGATCCATTAATTCCTCAGGGGTTGTAAAAATGGGTGATTTTCTACTTTGATCATTTTAGTTTTATTACCAGAAATAATTTTATTAAGAGACGCTTTGCTTATCTACTACTTGGTTGACAGTGATACAGTTCATACAGAAAGGGCAAGATAAATACCTTCTTTTCCTTTATCAATTTTCAAGGTCATAAGTTGCCTCTGTCATTGTTTTAAAGGTGATCAACTGTTTTTGCTTTTTTTTAAAAAAAGATCTTTTGTTTATTCATTTGAGAGAGAAAGCAAGCAAGAGCATGAGCAGGGGGGAGGGGCAGAGGGAGAAGCGATGTGGCGCTCGATCCCAGGACCCCGGGATCATGACCTGAGCCGAAGGCAGACGCTTAACCGACTGAGCCACCCAGGCGCCCCTGTTTTTGCTTTTTAATATCAGTATGAACTTACTCATTTAAACACACTTAATGGGCTTTAATCTGTTACATTTGTAATTTTTACTAAAACAAAATTCTCATATTTGCCAGGGGAAGCCTCTTTTAAGTTTTAAGGCTCTTGAGCCCTTTTGACATTATTGTAGTAGTTTTTGTTATCTGGTTTAATTAGATGTTTCAAACTAGTCTTGCACATTTTCTATTTTAGCCATTTCTGCAAGAAGCCCTGGTTAGTAAGAAATAGGAATTTAAGACCCAGTCTGGGTGCTCATGACCACTGAATTCATCATTATTTTTAGGCTTCTTCAGGCCTTAAAAAAATGTGTGTTATACAGGTACACATACACCTACATAAATGCGTATTTATGTATTTTAAGACAAAAATATCTCATAAGTTCATACTAACATTTCCAATTAAAATTCAGAACTACAATGTTTTTCTTTTTAACACTTTCATCATACAATTTGCCTATTTAAAGTGTACGTTTCAGTGGTTTTAGTATAGTCACACTAAATTGATCCACCCCAATAAATTTTAGAACATTTTTATCACCCCTAATAAAGAAACGCCATATCCATTAGCAGTCACTCCCCATTTTCCCCCAATCTCTTCAGTCCTAGGCAACCTCTAATCTACTTTCTGTCTCTAAAGATTTGCCTATTTAGGACATTTCATAAAAATGGAATCATACTATGTGGTAGTTTGGTTGACTCAAACTTATTCTACAGTGGAGTCACCAGGAAGGGTTTCTGGAAACAATATTCTCTAATTTCTTGCATGTTGATAATAGTTCACCTGTATCCTCTGCACCTGAAAGTCGGTTTTACAAAATATCAAATCCTTCTTTCTGATTCTGGCTACACCTGCCAGAATTCCCCTTGAGTTTGCCATTAAAATGGGGTATCTGTTTATAATGGAAAGCAATCTGCATTCGAATTTTGGGTAAGGAAGGAGTTAAGACTGTAACTATTCCATAAGAATCATGTTCCTAATTGCCTCTCTGTCTATAGCAGTTCGTTGTTTTCTTTGCAGTGCTTCTCTGCTTTTTAGCATTTCTCTTTCACAGAACACAAGGTTTTTCCAGGGCATGAAGATGTCCAACTTTCCTACTACTTCTTCATTCTCAGGGATTTACATATCCGGACTGCCTAAGCATTGTATAACAGAAAGCATAAACATATTACACCAGAAGCAGTCATTGTGTTTACACTCAAAAAGGAGTTAAGAAGATCTGAGATATGGGGAGAAAACTTCCACCACACCTCTATTCCAATTTACACATTCTGTAAACTTGAAAATCAATGTATCATAGTTCTAGAACACTGGATTTAGAGGATGCTTAAAAGACATTACCCATTTATTTTAAATCAATGAAAAAATCTGAAAGTGATAAAAGGGCTTGCTCAAGGTAAAGTCAATATGCAAACAGGATTTCAGATTCTAAAAACAACGTTCTTTCCACTCCCTAAGAGCTACTTCTTAAGTTTATTAGATGGACAACTCCAGTACAATGAATATTTCAAGTAGCTCATTTACAAATTGTTTATCTAAAGGCAATTTCCCTTACAAATACAATTTTAAGTAGTGAGAGGCTCAGGATCACTACAGAAAAGTCTACTCCCATTACAGACAAGTAAATAGCCCATAGCTGGAAGGAAAGGCAGAATTTTCAGGTGAGGAGAGAATCAAGTGAGAAAAGACACTTTTGGCTTTTTATCACATCTGCAGATACCTCAAACATTTTTTAAAAATTTTATTTCAAAAATATAGAAATTTCTAGTACTTATGTACCCATAACCAAGCTCTATCGATTCATATCATATAGTCATATAATCACAATTGTTTTGGATTTTAAAAAATTAAGCAAAATAGTTCAAGTTTTAAAAATATGTTTGTTAATCACCTTGGGTTTCCATCATAAAGTGAATCTAGATTTTGATTTGAGAAGCCTCAGAGTGTCTGGTAGACTGAATGCTCCCCTCTTTATAGTCACCTCCCTTATCTCTCAGAAAAGGTTTTCTTTTTCCCCTGGCTCATTACTGAACAGCTTTTCTCTTTCTTCTTCCTCAAACAAGTATGCATGGCTTTTGAAGTTTCTTAATGGATATCTACTGCTGTAACAACAGGAGAAAGGCTCTCTGCTATGTCTTCCCTAATACCTTCTTTCAATTATACCCTGTAGAGAAAAACAAACTCACAGATTGTGCCAAGGGCCTCAGTGTTCCCAGAATTCTATGTTAGTAATGAACACAAACTTTATTAATGAATCTATACACTCCACAAAAATAATTCTACTGTTTTGTCTTGTAAATGGCTGATGATGGAAAATGCAGAGAGCTCCCATTCACATATATATATTTTTTGAATATGGAATAGTCTGCACACTATTTTGTATCACACATTAGGTTGATTTGTGTGTGTGTGTGTGTGCGTGTAACAAAAAAAGTCTTGTTACTATAATTAGCCCTTGTCTTTTTATACTGCTTTGGTAATTCAAAGACTAGGTAGTTGGATCTGAGACTGTGCAAGAGTTTATGACCAATCTGTTTACTTAAGCTTTGAGTCACCTCTATCTCCATGTGAACTGAGGATACTATTAACATCCAATAGATGTTGTTGTAAATAAACCACTACCTGAAATGGAAATCTATAAATTGACTATAAAGAGGGAAATTCAATTATCACTGAGTAAAGTCATTTTCTTTATGAAACAGATGTCAGAAAGGGAAAAAGGTGACTTTCAAGACTCTACAGGCTGGATTCTTGTAAGAAAATTAAAAAAAAATTAAATCTAAAGAGAGGCAAGAACAACTGAATCCTGAGTAAGTTTAGAGGCAAAAATTTGGTAATGATTTTATTTCCCCAAGTCTATTGTAATTTTTAATATTTTTCTGATAAGATTATTACTAACTAGTTCATCATCGAAAATCTGATAAGTACAGAAAAACAAAAGGGCAGAAGAAAGATCATATACCAATCAGAAGCAAATATTATTTATATTTAGGAAGTTTCTTATGTAATCATTCTCTGTTCTCCATAGCTGAACTTATATCATACATGAAATTTTGTATTTTGCTTTATTTATGATATCAATAATTGTCCATGCCATTAAATAAATGAACAAGAATAAACTGTAATGGCTGCAAGGTATGCATTCGTGTGGGCATTTCACGATCCGTTCCATCATTCTCTTACTACTGGATATTTGAGATGTCTCCTATTTAATGAGTACATAAAATATATCCATTAACTGCTTTAGACGTAATAAGATTATGTTTTGGATTATTTCCTTTGGATAGATTCCCCAATGTGGAATAATTGAAGCTAAATAAGTATCTTTATTAAGGATCTTCTTATATGCATATACTTGATAGCTTTTCAGAGCAATTATATCAAAGTACATTCGCTTCAGCAATGCCTGAGTGAATTTTTGCCCTACTCTCACCAAACTGGGTATTAACATAGTTTTTAGTTTTCGCTAATTTGATAGCAAAAAGGGGAGGTGACAGGGGAGTTGAAGTGTTGGTATTTTACTTTGAGTATTTATAGAGTAAATTATTATTCTGCATCTGTCTGAACATGGAGGAAAAGCACTGAAGTCAAACTAGTGGAAAGTGTAACTCCAGGCACTGGTGAAATGAGATTGGCAACACTTGAAAGTGTGAGAACTGCTCATTTATCTGCATACTAATTAAACTCTATTATTTGAGGTGGCACCTTGAAATTCCACAATGGATGGACCCCCAGGAAGAACCCTTAGCGGAATGCCAGGTCACTGGATGTAATCGCAGTTAAACTGTAGGGGCCTCCGTTTTGAGTCTTGTCTTTTGACAATAGTTAACAGAATTAAAGGAAAACATTCTATTAAATGCTGGTTCACTGCAAATCTTTAATGATTATGATAAGTAGATATCTTAATCATTTTTTTGCAGTTACATTTATGATATATGACAATAAATCTGAGTTTTCCTTCCTCTGTTTAGTGAATACAATAAAAAAAGAAAATAGACAACAGGACTCCAAATTTTTATTCATAGTCAGGAGAAATTTATTGAAGTGCTGCCAACATATGGTAGACTTATGAGCTATTTTAAAATTCTTTTTGGAATTCTCTAATTACATAAAAGCATTCCAATTGATTGGTAAACCTTCACAATTTATGTCTGTTATTAAAGCCAGAATATTTTAGTTTCATTTGAAATGATTAGGTACTACTTTTCTCCTTCTTATTTATCAGAAAATATGATTCAAAAATTGAAAATATGATTCCTTTTTCTAAATTATGTAGATGTACATTATTCAGTGCTCTCAAATACTGCCATCCTCAATACATGCCTTACTAAAGAAAAAGTTGAATGTACACCTTAATCATTACAGTGTCACACTGAAATACAGACATAAATTTTATCAACAGTTTGAACTGTATTTGATGCTAATTCAGAGTAAAAAGAGAGATTGATGCTAAAAATCACATAGATTTTTTTATATATTGCAAGGTTTGGGCTTCATGTAGTCACTGGACAATGAGAAGTGTTTTATTCTACTGATGAAGAAGGTGAGGGAATGAAAACGTGGAGAAGGAAAATAAGAATGCAACCTAAGAACTATTTGGAAAAAAATTCAAGAACTTAGTGTCTGGTTTGAGAAAATGACATGAATGCAATGAATAAATAATTTCAAACATAACTTGAATAAAAATCTGTTATAATCTCACAAGTGTTAGGAATGTATCACACAATTTGGTTTTCATACCTTAATTATTTTTTGTTGTTCAGGAAGTGAAAGATTTCACAGGTTATAGAAGATTGCTGCTGGCTCATTATATGAAGTTTAGATGTTGAAAAAATGAGCAATTTTACATTTTTCTTACTTATACAAAAAATGAGTAAGAAAAAAAGACTGTGGTACGAACCCTGGCAACTCTGGTTTTGGGAATACTATGTGCGCAGGGTCACGAAGCAGAGAGAGCCGGATCTAATCCCAGGTTTATCACCTCCTGTATGACTCAGGAATCAGGTGCTCAGAGCTTCAGTGTATCTACAACATGGAGATTATGCAATTTCTCCAGTACTGATATTGGCACATGATAAACCCTCAAAAAACAGTCTTATTACCACCATTATCATCACCAACACTGTCTTCCTCCTCTTCTTCTTCATCCCAAAGTTAAGAGAAAAATCTATCATAAACTCAACTCTCAAGTTCCTCTAGAATGTTCTTTTCTCCAAATCTTCAGTGGTGTCACTTAGGTCCTGGCTCCAATTCAACCTAAAGTAGACCTCATCATCCTGCCCCTCTCTCTATCACTTTTTATCCCACAACTGTCTTGCATTTTCTTCACAGCACTTATTGCTATCTGAAATTATCCCGTGAACCAAATTATCATATTATATCAGTAATATGTCCATTTCATGAGAGCCAGAATTTTGTTGAATTTGTTCCTCGCTGAATCCTCCACAGACAAGAACATGGCCTGGCACATAACAGATGCTCAAAATAATCATAGATGGCACATAATATTTGCTGGATAAAGATGTAAATCATAAGTGACTAAATGTGTTAATAGCTGTGTGCCTGATGAGATGACAGAGCTTTAAGGTCCACATAACCGAGTTAAACTCTGGGTTAGTATTCTTCTAAGCCTAAGTCATAAAGCATTAGATAGTCATAAAGATTAGATAGCAGAAACTCAACATAAATGCTACAGTTGTTATCTCTATTAGCAGTTTAAGCCTAAATTGAGTGATAGGTGTACTTTCTAGTCAACCAGAGGAAGTCTGTGAGAGAAGACTAAAGTCAGAAGCCCCTATTTAATAATTACATACCAGGTTAGCCATAAGAATTGAGACACAGAAGTTAACAGTGATTTATAAATTAGAACTGTGGCTATTATTATATCAATAACTTAAAAAAACCTATTAAAATAAAATCAAACAAGTAAATGCCTCAACCACATGGTATTTAAGGGAACAATGTGACAATCTACTCTGCTTATCTGGTCTAACCCTGACCTTCTACCTAATGGCAAAAATGAAAAACAGAACAAAAATGCTTAGAATAATGAGCTGGGAAAAAACTCTTGTATTCTATGCCCATACCACAAAGCTCTTAGATTTCCTCATTTTTCAGGACCCTGGAATTAATCGCTATTTGTACTGTTTTAGAGGAACTGGATACCTCAAATTAAAATAAAGATCAATTATTAAGTTAAAAACAAACATTACCCTCAAGCCTTACATTTATTTTATCATCAATGTAAAAGAACTTTCAGTAAAGTTTTAAGATGATCTGTTTGCTTTCAAATGTACAATTAATGGTAGCATATTCAGATATATCAGCAGATCTCTCTTAGAGGCACTTCATAATGTAATAGAAATGGATTCAGTTACTACAATGGTTAACTCTACAATTTGTCAGTGTTTCTAAACTGTTTTAAGGATAAAAACTTAAAGAATAATACACAAACTATAAATCTACATTATAAAAAGGTAACACAAGAAAGCCTTGTAAATGAAATCTTTAGAGGACTTAAAGAAGGCACCTGCTACGAACCGAATGTTTGTGTCCCCCCAAAATTCATTTGATAAGTCCTAATACCCAATGTGATGGTATTTAGAAGTAGGGACCTGGGAGATGATTAGGTTATGAGGATGGAGCCCTCATGAATGGGATTAGTGGCCTTATAAGAGAGACCTCCCAAGGGCTCCTTCACCCCTTCTGCTATGTGAGGACACATGGAGAAAATGGCTCCCCGTGAACCTGAAAATTGGTTCTCACCAGACAGTAAATCTTCCAGAACCTTGATCTGGACTTCCCAGCCTCCAGAACTTGGAGAAATAAATGTTTGTTGTTTGTAAGCCATCTGTCTCTGGTATTCTGTTGTAGCAGCCCAAATGGACTATGATAATACCTAAATCCCCAAACCATAACAATTTTGCCAAAGCAAATTTTTGTAAATAAAATAGTTTCATACACTAGGTAAGATATAATTTTTAAAGAAAATCCAAAATAAATTCACCTCACCATGATCAAATTTACAGTATTTATCACAGATAAAATTTCACCTAGTTGTAGTTTAAAAGAAACAACTCTGCATAGGTATATAATAGGTGCATTAGATCCAACTAATTAGCTAATATGTGTTGTTTATAGATCTACTGCCAAGTGCAATCATCTGTACTAACTTCTTAAGACTCTAGAGTCATGAATGTTTGTCCAACAATCTTATATTTAAATTTCATATTCTGTGAATACTTCCCTCTTTTTTGTTTAAACAGCAACCTTTGTTCAGTACATATTTTCACACACATTTATGAATAGAATGTAAACAGTGTTCATATCTTATCAAATTTAAAAATAAGTTCACTGATGCTTGGCAGTTTTCTTTAAAAGGCCGATTTTTACACTGGATTTTTTTCAATTAAAATGTATTACATAGTTAGCCATGCAGATAGATTCTGGCAAATTCCTCCTTAACCACTTAGTCTCGCAATGTTATCCTGGATCATGATATCACTCAAAACTCCCTCACTGTTAAAATCTCTTATTCATACATCCCACTATATAGCCTTTACTTCCAGAGCTTCTAGCCACCTGTAAATTACTGCTACTGCCCCTGGACTACTTTAACTAAACTTCAGGCAATTTAACCAGTCCATTTTCTACCCATCTCTCACCTGCTGTTCTTCATACTGTTTTATACTCGTTTTGGACACTGTAGTCTGTAATTTCAATAAGATTTTTGCCAATACCCCCAAACCCATACATTTCTTTGTCTCTGTCACATCTGGCTAGCAAAACCCAACTAAAACCAACCACCTACCTTCTCCATACTTGCATATGAACTGCTGAGCAACAGACACCTGGGAGGACTGATACCACCATGAATTCATGGTCACCAACCTAGACACCGTCCAGAAACTCTACCATGTTTCTCTAGTCAACCCTCTCTAGAATGACAGTTCTGTATTACACACACTCATCTCAGTGTCTGTTTTCTCTCTGAGTCTAGGTAGATGTCCTTGTCTTCTATTTCTTCATATAGCTAACAGGAGCCATCAGATGATAATTCTCTCACTTCTCCACCACCAAATCTACCAAGTCACTGACATGTGCCAATTTTCTCCTCCACTCTCATTCTGCAATGGAAGAAGGACCGCTTCCTGAGGCCATCTGTCCTCTGAATCCCATCTTCCTTCACCGTCTTAAAAACCTTCTCCTCTCCAATCAAAACCAATTTCGATTCTGTGCTATTACTCTATCAAAAGTATTTTTGGTAAAGTCACCTATGACCTCTGTATTGCAATGTCCCAAAGATACTTTTCAGTCCTTGTAACAACTTGCCCTAGCAGAAGCCTTTGACACAGCTGAATACTTCATTTTTCAAAATACGATTTTCTCTTGGCTAATCACATTCTACTGGTTCTCCTCCTACTTTTGGGACCACCACATCTCAGGGTCTTTTTCTAGTCCCCTCTTCTCACTAATGCTTACATGTTAAGGCCCTCTTTTCTCAGTCTGGTATGTGCTCTGGGTAACCCCATTCCCTTCCACTCCTTCAGTTGTCATTTAGCTGTCGATGACTCATGAGTTCAGGCTACAGCCTACTACATCATCTCTTGTGTATGTCTGACATCCCTCATGTCTAGCTGTTACTTGCTATCTCGTATCTAAAATGCCTGAGTTTAAAGCCCAGCCACTTTGCAGGCCCTTGAGCAAGTTACTTAATAATTGGCTCTGTTTCTTCCTCCATAAAACGAGGATAAAAATACCTATTCTTATTTTATAGGGTTGTTGCAAAATCTACATGAATTAATATTTGTCAGTGGAGATGGTCTTTCTTTTGTTTGTTTCTTCAGCACCAAGTGCAGTGCCTCAAAACAGGTATTCTGTAAACATCTGCTGATTCACTAAGTAAGTGAATTCACCAGATGGCAAATTATCACAACTCTGAAGAATTTGCTTCTAGCCCTATTACATTTTAAATTCCTTGCTATAGCTACCTCTTGGTACCCTTTTAAAGGACACCACAATTTCAAAGAAAAAGAACACACGGGAATATTCCTGGAAAAATACAACTTGTTTAAAACACACACACACATACACACACACACACATCTAGTACTAGAAATCCATGTCGATAGGATTCAGGCAGTAAAAAATGATTTGGAGTATTGTTTTAACAAACATTGTGAATTATGAAATGATTCGACATAAATCTAAATATATTACCTCATCTCTTTCATTAGACTTTTGTAAAACAAGAAATGACTGGCCTGGGAAACACTTAAATCAAAGAGAAAGTGGTTGAAGGAGAAGCACCAGGTCCTCAATGTCTGATCAACACAGCAGGGTGCTGCCAACAAGCAATGATTGACTCCCACATCAGACAACAGCAATGGGGGCAACAGCATTCTTTTTGTATAGGGTAGTGTAGGTCTGTCAACATTACTGTTTAAAATTTGGAAAGTTAGGGGAGAAGTCTACAATGGAAGATATTTCTTGGAGAAGCAGATCTTAGCAGACAAGTGCTAGAGGAGTAGCCTTTTACTTGAAAAGTTACTGAAGACTAGTATTTCTATCCTGAGGCACAACACTGCACTTACTATCTTCGTGCCGCGGGGAGGAAGTCTTGTCCTAGGGCTACAGACGGATTCCAGTTTGGAGATCCTTGGAAAATCTCCTCTCTCCTCACGAATTCCTGTCTTCTGCTGCTCCCGGTGGTTGGGAAGGCTATACATTTTAACCCAAGTCAGTGGCCACTGTGGCAGTCACTAACACTGTCCACTACATTTTCCTCCCAGGGATAAGGTGGTACAATGCAGCCCCTCCCCCAACCTTTAAAGTTACAGTGGCCGTGTGACTTGTTGTGGCCAATGAGACGTGGGCTGAAGTAACTAGGGTCTTTCTGACATATGCATTATAAGCCAGTGTGCATTTACTAGATTCTCTTTTGCCACCCCCACCCTCCAACTCCCTGACTCCCATTTTGGCAAACGGAAATGGTTCAGATGGCAGCTGCTCCATCAGCTGGGCTCTGGATGCAGGATGATGAAAAGCAGTCATGGGCAGAGCATGTGGCGTGGGCAGAACATAAACAATGTACAGAGCATATTGCCTTAAATCACCGAGATTTTTGAGGTTGTCACTATATCCTAACCTAGGTCTACACTTACTGATGTGAATTTGTAGTTTGCTTACTATGTGCAAGGCACTGTGCTAAACTAAAAGGGATACAAATATTTCATTAGGAAACAAATTAGGGGCGCCTGGCTGGCTCAGTCGGTAGAGCATGCAACTCTTGATCTTGGGGTTGTGAGTTCAAGCCCCACGCTGGAGTCAGAGTTTACTTAAAAGAAAAGAAAAGAAAAGAAAAGAAACAAGCTAATTTTCTTACTTTCCCTTTCCTTTGGGGGCCAAGCAGTCTTGTTTGGTTTATAATCAGATAGAAATCAGACCACCAGCTTCCGCCATTTATACATTAGCATGAAAAAGTTTTAGAGCTGGAATTATCAACAAACTGTAGAATTGCTTTTGTGAATTGTAGAGATAAAGTTCTTACAATTGATAAAATTCTATGCTTTTGAAAACAATTATAAATACAGGATAGATTTGTTATAAATAGAGAAACACATACAGCAAACTTGAGTTAAGGAATAGATACGATTTTAGTAATTCACTCTAGGACAAAAAAAAACATAGTCATTTCATTTGACTAAAATATATATTACTTATAATCAATCCCATATACTCCTAGATCTCTTTTAAAGTACAAATGAAACTTCTAATTGTATATTCAATGAGAGACAGTTGGAACTCATTAACCATGGAAATTTAATAAGCAAAATTACTATAATCTAGTATGACTTTGAACCTTAAGTGAAAATACTTATTCAGTATATCATATTCCTTTCTTTTATAAAATTTCAATAATAATAAATGCTAAATAGTAAATTTAATACCTAAAGTATATGTAAGGATCTAAATTTCTAAGAAATTTAATCTAAACTTCTAAGAAATCACAGGGTCAAACACATCAGTACAAAATAACATAAGGAGACAATACCATTTAGTAAATATGATTAAAATTGTTCTTTTTCAGGAAAGTAGCATAAGTGTACCATTAAATGGCTAAGAAAGTTGTAGCTGAATAGTTTCCTCAAACTAGAGCAAATATACATTGTATAATCCCTTTCCCATTCACTTTTATAATTTCTTCTTAGATTTACAATTTCACAAAGTGCTTTAATGTCAATTCTATTTATTTTTATTTTTTTTTTTAAATTTTTTTTTTTTAAGATTTTATTTATTTGCGAGAGAGCATGAGAGGGAGGAAGGTCAGAGGGAGAAGCAGACTCCCCGCCGAGCAGGGAGCCCGATGCGGGACTCGATCCCGCGACTCCAGGATCATGACCTGAGCCGAAGGCAGTCGCCTAACCAACTGAGCCACCCAGGCGCCCCGTGTCAATTCTATTTAAAAGGTCCACCAAAGGGGCACCTGGGTGGCTCAGTCTGTTGAGCGGCCGAGTCTTGATTTTGGCTCAGGTCCTGATCTCAGGGTGGTGAGATCAGAGCCCAATGCTGGGCGTGGAGCCTGCTTAAGATTCTCTCTCTCTCTCTCTGGGTGCCTGGGTGGCTCAGTTGTTAAGCATCTGCCTTCGGCTCAGGTCATGATCCCAGGGTCCTGGGATCAAGCCCCGCATCGGGCTCCCTGCTCAGCGGGAAGCCTGCTTCTCCCTCTCCCACTCCCCCTGCTTGTATTCCCTCTCTGGCTGTCTCTCTCTCTCTGTCAAATAAATAAATAAAATCTTAAAAAAAAAAAAAAGATTCTCTCTCTCTCTCTCCCTCTGCCCCTCCCTCCGTCTAAAAAAAAAAAAAAAAGGTCCACTATAAATGACCAATAATATCTGGTAATTAATTAAATTTTGGTATTGCCTCTAGGCTCACTGGTTTTCAAAACTTTCTCTTTCACAGAACCAGCATTTCTAGAATAGATTAAAAAAAGTAAGATGTTCCGCTGGGGTTAGTAGGAGAGGTTGAGGTAGGGAGTGGGGTGGAGTTGTAAGGGGTTTACACATGGGATTAGAGATTGTGCATATTTTTAGTCACCTTATTATATTTTTGTCTCTGCACACTACCTCAATCTCCCAGGCCACTTGCTTATTTGTGTTATCAATGTACAGATTTTGCTTTAAAAGTTAGGAGACTTTTCTGCTGGGGTTTTAAAAAACAAAGGTCACAGAAAGCTTAATAAAGGTTTAGGCACAAACATTTACTAAATATTTTCTAGCGCTAGGCACACAGTGCTAAGCAAAGGGCTATAAAAACAGCAGAAACAGAATCCTTATTTCTGAACTGTACAAATTCTCCTGGGGAAAGGGGTGATGAAGAAGTAACAGGGCCATAAACAAAGCATGGTAACAGCATATGCAGAGAATGCAGAGAAGGAAGTCCCTGGCTCCCCCTTGCAAGAGTGGAGCTGGCCTGACCACGACAGTCAGGGAGGGCTTCACTGCAGGGTGATATCTGGGTTGGGGGAGGTGGAAGGAGCAGGTGAAAGCCATTCTAGGGAGAGCAAATGTGGATATAAAACCACACAGATGTGCCTGGAGTATTGTAGGGGGAAAAATGCACGTTGTTGTTAGAGAGGAAGGTGTGTGAGAGGCATAAGGAACAAAACCAGAAAAGGTAAGCTGAGTCTGGGCTATAAAGGCTTTCTTTGTAGGCCAAATCAAAAGACTCAATTTATGAAGGCACAGGGACCAGTGGAGGTTGGCAAGAAGGGTTGTGTGGCACGATTACAAGCCTATTTGCTGTTAAGGTGCAGAAGTGGCTGAAGGGCTAAGAAGCTGGAGACATGGTCGGGTCATGTGGATATCCTTAAGTCAGTTTTCTGCCTTCTCATCCTATCACAGCAAAAACAAAACTAACAAATCAAAGCACAAACCTTTTTTCTTACAGGTCTGTCCAAGTTTCCCAGTTTGGGTTTATGAGAGTTACATTTCCTCAGCAGAAACTAAAATCCACAGGGCAGGGATTTGAGGTGCTTTTATTTTCAGGTATGTCCCAGTGCAAAGGACACTGCATCACGTGCCCCGAATGCATCACTGAAGAGCTACTTCTCTCAGGTTGTGACTCAGTGTTTTATTTGCACGGCTGTCCAATCTCACCGCCATGTCAGTGTGCTACGCTGCCCAAACACACACACACACCCCCATGGGAGCTTTCCTGCTGATGGAGCCCCTCTAACCACCTCATCCAATATGGTTCTTTCCCAGACAATTATTCTCAGTAAGAATACTGATGCTTGCCTGGGTGGTTCAGTCGGTTAAGCTTCTGACTCTTGATTTAGGCTCAGGTCATGATCTCGGAGTCTTGAGATTGAGCCCCCCACTGCACTAAGCAGGGAGTCTGCTTGAGATTCTTTCTCTTCCTCTCTCTCTGACCCTCCCCCTCTCTCTAAAAAAAAAAAAAAGAGAATATTGATGAAAAGGAGTGAGAAAAAGCTTTGTAAATCCAGCCCTTTTCTCATTTTACAATGTATTTAATGTTCTTAATTTTTATTTCCCTTTCTTCTTGATTCTTTTCCTCTAATATAGACTCAGTTAACCATATAGTAATTTTTTCATAATATAAACATTTAAAATGTATTTCTCTAGAAAAACATGGGCTACTTTCCACAGAATTTAAAGGGATGCTTATACTTTAGTTGTTTGCTGAGTAGTCTACCTTAATATTATAGATTCATTCCCGATCCAGTTAAGAGATGATTTTTAAAATTTCAAGTAGTTTCACAATTTTAAATATGTGTATCATTATGCCCAGTGTTATATTTTGATTGTGGCATTATACATAAATTTTACTAAAAAATTTTCATTGTCTATCACATATAATAAATATTGATCAAGAATTTGGTTACCTAATTTTTCTATTTCATTATGCCATTATTTCAAGCCTACTTTTTAATGCATTGCTCAGATCTGTCATTTATTCATTATACAGGCTTAATTTCTTTTAAAGATTTTATTTATTTATTTATTTTAAAGAGAGAGAGAGAAAGCATTAGTGGGGGGAGGGGCAGAGGGAGAGGATCTCAAAAGCAGACTCCACACTGAGTGCGGAGGCTGAGATGGGGCTCGATCCCATAATGCTGAGATCATGACCTCAGCCCAAGTCAAGAGTCCCACACTTAATTGACTGAGCACCCAGGTACCCCTAGGCTTAATATATTTTGCTCTTAGGGTATTATGATCATGTTTTTTAAATCTTTGTGTGTGTGTGTGTTTGCAAGTACGCCCTCTATTGATATCTTTGCTTCCTGGATTCCAATCAACTTTAGTAGAGACCATGATTAAACTACTATCCAGACAGGATAAATCTGAGCCCAATTTTTATAGGCAGGATTTGGGGAATGTTAATGTATTTCTGGTGGATCTGTTTTTTTTTTTTTTTCTCCTTCCTGTTTATACCAGATAGTTCTACATTTTATGGAAAATTTAGTATGTATAAGGTGATATTATTTGTGGGTAATTTTATGTTATCCAATTTTTAGTGTTCATAAAAAAAGGAAAACCAAATTACTATTAATTTTCTCCCCTTTTTTGCTCTGGCTGCTAGGAAACCCAAAGACAAATTTCTGCCCAAAGCCTACTTGGCTGTACCAGCTGTTTATTAATCTTACCTGCAACTTTAATATTCTCTGACTTTATCAGTCAGAGAAAGACAAATACCACATGATTTCACTCATATGTGGAATTTAAGAAACAAACAAAAAAAAGGGAAAAAAATAGAGAGACAGAAAGAGAAAGAGAGAGAGACAAAGTAAGAAACAGACTCTTAATTATAGGAAACAAAGTGATGGTTACTAGAGGGGCGATGGGTGGGGGGATGGGTGAAATAGATGGTGGGGATAAAGGAGTGCACTTGTCTTACTGAGCACAGACTGATGTATGGAACTGTTCAATTACTATATTGTACACCTGAAACTATTATAACATTGTATGCTAACTAACTGAAATTAAAATAAAAACTTAAATTAAAAAATATAGTCTGACTTTATTCTGTTTTCTACAGCTCTGTGCGTGTTATGCACATTTCTTGTAAGTCACTTTAATTTCTTTGCAGAATAAGGCAGGAGGCGGATGGTCTGGAAGATGACTTTATCCTCATGGACTGTGGCAGACACAGTTTGAAAGGCAACGCCATCAATACATCCTGATTTTCTAAGAGATTTCTAAACACGTTTATAATTATTCATCACTAAATACACTCTACAAAATCGAGGGCTAGCCCCCTAGATAGCCCAAATACCTGAATCCTATTACGTGAAAACAGTAAATCCTTCTACCAATAAACTCACATTCTCCATCTTATTTCTCTCTTCCCCACTCCAAAATCCTACCCCCCTCCTATATGTTTTCTCCCTTGACATTCCTAAACTTAGTGGCATTAGCTACTTCTCTTTGCAGGAAGCCCTTTAGCAATCTTTTGTACGGGTGTATGGAGCACTGGATTTCTTTTGGTGAATTTGGGGAAAAATACTTTTGCTCCCTTTGAAATGAAGGATATCCTGGCAGAATAAACTGATCTAATATAAGAATCCATTATGTGTGTTACCCCAGTGTTAGATCAGATGTCTCTGTTACCTTTTTTTTCATTGAAAGCTAGTTCTTCAGTCGTTTTAGCATCCAGGAATTGGTGTTTTGTCTTTCTAGTTCACATACATAAAACATACTAGTCAAATGTCTCCTCTGAGGAGTAATACCTTCGTAGTTCCAAATGTTCTCTCTTAATTTACAGAATAAAGTAGTTTTGCAAATCAGGAAGAGTGTTTTCAAGCATGTCATTAAATTATCAGTTTCCATATGGCTTGTTTGTTTCCTCTGACACCCTTACTCACCATGGTGATATTGTGTCTTTTTTTTGGCTTCCAAACATTTATTCTTCCCACCCTTCTAATAAGGCTTTAATTTCATGTTCAGGAATTATCTATACTCAGTGTTCAAAGGATACTGAATTCAAACCCTATAGACGACTTCTATCATATCCTCTCTTTCTTTTCCCAAGATCCTTAAGGGGCCACATGTAAACCAAACTGTCAGTTGATCTCTTTCTCTTGGGCCTTTGTGTCTTGACAAGGGTAGAGAAAATAGGGCATGTTTATTAATTCTAGGATGCCCCAGAGTGATTACTGAGCCACAGAGATTCTCTGTGGCCACTTGAGACTTACTTCCAACTTGTTTTTCAGCCCTTACTAGGAGGCTGTGGCATCACTGTATCCTGTTAAATTCACTTTCTGCTCAATAAAGCCATTGGTTTCTACTGTAAAACAAATAATATGTGGTATATTCATACATGCTACTTTGCACATATATCAATTTCTCTTGTAATGTCTTGTTTTGCATTTGCCAATTTTCAATATAATTTTTGCTTAGGTTACTCTTATTCCACATTGGGGTTTCTCAAAATTTGTTCTGGGAAACAGTATTTGTAACTCAGGATTAGCAAATGTTAAATTAAGAAAAAAGGAGGAAGGTTACAGTTAAGGAAGTATGTTAAACACGGGGATAAATAAATTCAATTAGTTTCTTTTTCTGTACATGGTGAATTTCTAAGACAGAATATAAGATGTAGCTTTTTCTGAACTTATTTTTAGTATGTATACAGATACAGACTTATCCTCACATATCTAAAGAAACTAGTGCTCTGTAGAACATATTTTGGGTAATGATATTCTAGACTCTGCTATTTACTGTCTCCAATGAGGACTTTGGTTTCCCTTGAGCTTATAATAGAGCAATACTATCTCTTTTATTTCTATTTAATACTGATCATTCCTATTTGGTATTCATCTTATCTCTATCCTAACTGTAATTCTTGAGATTGTTTGCATTTCTTATATAGACTGAAAATCTTGTGGCTGATTATTTTTTGGCGCCCCGTGGCTGACTGTTTTTAATGGCACTACAAAATATTTTAAATGAGCTAGGGTGTTTTAAAATTTTTTGAATATGTCCCTATAGTCAAACTACTTATCAACAGGTATGTCATGTTACCATTGTAATTTTGGTTGGGTTTACAGTTCCACTGGCATTCTTGATTACTATTGAGTGTTTCTAATTATAGTTTTCCTGGAGCATGTAACACAAACCAGTGGTACTTCCTCTTCTGTTTTTGCAATATAAATTTAAGAATTTTGCACTTATATCAATGTGGGGCTATCTGGTTCTGATGGTGATTTATATGATGTTCTCAAAATACTCCTGAGCCTCAGCAATGAAATGAGAATGTCAAATTACAGTAATTTAGTAGCCCCTCTATAAGGTAATCTTGGAAGATGAATTTGCCTAGACTATCTTAGTAAATACCTTGATTTACATAAAAATGTATAGTACAGAACTTTATCAACAATCTGAAACCAAGTAATTAATAATTTGGCTATGTTGATGTTTTTCTCTATTAATGAATCCTCCCTTTTTTTTTTTTTTTTTTTTTTTGATATGGAGAAAAAAATCCCGAAAATACTGGTGGGGGAAAATAGCTTTTCTTGACCACATTCCTAATAGCCAACTCCTCTGAGCGCACTGGTCAGAAATTGTCAGTGATGAGGTAGCTGAGAGGAAAAAAGATGAAACGATGTTAAAACAGTCTAGTACTAACCACTTCTTATCCAGCAATCCCACTTTAGAGAATAAATATTTATCAACTGACTATAGCTACCTTGTACAAAATACAGGAATACTGGAAACAACCCAACATTTAGGGATGGGTTATGCAAAAACTATGCTGAGTAGATGAATCCTTATGAAGTAAAGTATATTCTCTAGAAACAGAAAAGTATATAATGTAAGAAGGGAAATACCTTTAGTAATTTTTATAAAATTACAATACAGAAAATCAAGGCATAATAAAAACTATGTTTTGCGTGGGATTAAGGACAAAGCAAATACATTAAAAGAACAATTATTTTCAATGGAGGTGTTCTTTGTAGTACTTTGTTT
Organism: Neomonachus schauinslandi; assembly: GCF_002201575.2. NCBI lineage: Eukaryota > Metazoa > Chordata > Mammalia > Carnivora > Phocidae > Neomonachus > Neomonachus schauinslandi. The sequence continues at coordinate 43,206,208 of NC_058410.1, read as the reverse complement.
ACTAAAGTTAGCTAAATACGGAATAAAAAAAGTACCTTTACAAGATCTGAGGCAAATGATTTTATCTATAGGCAAAATATCTGTGGGTATATTTATATAGTTTATATAAACTCACAGATAATCATGTTTAATTAGGATATTTTTTCACTTGTAATGGTGTCTTAAGTTTATATACATCCGTTACAAGTGAAAAAATATCCTAATTAAACATGATGCATATTTAAAAGAAATGTTATTTGTTTCACTTTGTATGCTCAGTTATCCTATGTGAGCACCGGTAAAGAAGGATGCAGTTCTTATTTCCTCCAAATTATCTCACTGCCACATAAATGATGAGAAAGTTAAAACCAAGTTCATCCTAAGTATGTCATGTCAAAAAGAAGGAGAATACAGGCACTGGATACTCAAAGACAAATATTCTTTTTTTTTTTTCCAAGAAAAATATTCTAAGAGCAGAAACTTTCTAGCTAAAATAATATTAATTTTCAGTATGACTTTTTAAAAATATGGCTTCCCTGGCTTAAGGCTTGGAACATCCTAAACCAAACTGAACAAATGAAGTGATGTGGGCCTGGAAAAAGAGAAATAATGTGCCAAGTCTCTTTACCCTGGCTGATAAGGTGACAGGGTCCATAATGAAGAAAAGAACTTAACACTTAAACAACAGATATAGAGTCATTTATATTCTTTAAAAATATCTATGGTAGAGAATAAAATCTCAAGAAAGAGAGAATGTTCAGATTGTGCAGGCTGTTTTGTTATGGCTAGGAAAGTACCTGGGAGACAGGAACAAAATAAAGCAGCTTTTCTCATTAAACATTTATTGCTCTGCTTAAATCTGTTTTGAAGGAGCATAGAAATACATGAAATACTATACTGGGTAAGATCCATTCTTCCCCCAGCCAGAATGCTGAGGCTCACACAAATCTGATTGACATGCAATTGAAATATGTGACTGTTTTTCCTTGACGTCAGCTTTTAATACACTTTTAATGCTTCCACATTAAAGGTGAAGTCCATTCCAACAACTCTTAGTGGACACTTAGGATACTCATAAAGTTGTCCAAACCCTTTCAAGAAAATAGCATCTGCGCTCTTATAAGGATGATACAAAAATCCTTTCTTAATCTATCAATAAAAGGCAGCTAAATTAAAAATTGCTGCTTTCCTCCGAGCAGATAATTAATTAAGTCTCACTCTAGGAAGAGCTCCAAAGCACTTTACACATGGACACTGGCCTACAGGACTTCTCACTGGAAGGCTGAGTACCTCACTTACCTCCTCAGTTTCTTAAATACTGTAATTTTCAGACCTTACTTGTCAAACTTCCTCCACCTTCAAAAGGTTTTAATTAAACTAACATTATGCTAACATTAAAATAATTTTTAAAGAAAACAAATTCATCCACAAGCCTGTCACTGCACTAAACCTCTTTAATTTGTCCACAGGTATATCTAATTTATAGCTGGAATCACCTCACGCCTAACAGAACAGAGCCAGGCTTTTTAAAAGGCATTGCTTACCGTATCCTCAGAACATGTTGTGCCCAACTTTCCCAGTGTGCTCGTTTAATGAGTATATATTATACGAAATTCAGTGTATGCTAGAGGTCCATCAAAATATGAGAATAGATGCCACAAAAAGCAAATTTTACCACCAAAATGTAATTTTAACAGTTTCATCTTACCTCTTCACCAGACAGATAGTAAGCTGAGAGTAGTCCACCAACAAAGCGTATATTTACTTCAAAAACAGAAACCTCAGCATTCTGTGGAAACAAAATAAAGGAGGTTCATACATAAACGATAGTACACAATTGAGAAAAATACCATCATGATAAAGTAGACTAAATATTTAAATTTTGCTCACTCTTACATGCTTGCCCAGAGCAATTTATATACAAGAGAAAAAGTTCTGTCTTTTAACAGTGTCAAAATACATGTAAATAGATGAAATAATTTTGACTATTAAAATAACAATTATAGGGCACCTGGGTGGCTCAGTCATTAAGCGTCTGCCTTCGGCTCAGGTCATGATCCCAGGGTCCTGGGATCGAGCCCTGCCTCGGGCTCTCTGCTCGGCCGGGAGCCTGCCTGCTTCTCTCTCTCCCACTTCCCCTGCTTGTGTTTCCTCTCTAGCTGTCTCTCTCTCTCTGTGTCAAATAAATAAAATAAAATCTTGAAAAAAAAAAAATTATAAAATATTTATAAAATTATTTCCTCCCTCTGTTCAACAAGATATGTAGTACTTAGTATTCTCTATTTGTGCAGATGACACAGGGCCAGGACATTTTATTTTTCTATTCTGTGTTCTCCTTTTATTTTATTCATTTGCCTGCTTTTTCTTCCTGAAAGGCCATTCAGACCCTTTGTATTTTGGCTGGTAGTTGAACATCATTCTAGCATTCTTCTCATATCATGTTAAAGCAGCACAGCTAGAATGCAAATAGAATTTGGAGTTGGAGGGACCTGGGTTCGAGGGGCTGGTTCCCAAATTCCTGCCTGTGGCGTAGGATGGTCACATCTTTCTGAGAAGAAATTTCATCTGCATAAAGGAGTTTGCCTTTATTATTCACATTTATTATTCCTGTGCTAATCTCTTTATGTGGACTATGTCCTTTAATCCTTGCACCAACCCTGTGAAATAATTACTAGTCTTATGTCCATTGTACAAATGGAGAAACTGAGAGCGTGGTTACTGTGACATCAGACAACTAATAAGAGTAGTTGCATCAGAATTTGACTGGAGTCCTCTGATCCATAGCTCTGTTATCCTGACTCCTATATCTCCTCACATAATAATGCACCAAGTCTCTTTATTAGTGGTCATATAATTGTGGCATATAATTTGTAACTACTACCAATACTTGTATTATTTTACAATACTTGGACATGCTGTTACTAGAAAATTTAACATAGCTAACCTACAATAGGTGTAAGATACACGTCAATCCGCAGTTAGCTTCTTTTCATGTTGACTGGCCTACTGAGTAGTTGTTCACTTTTGCGTAAGGTCAAACCATTCACTAATAATCATAGGGGCTAAGAGCAAACTATACTATATGGAGTCAATATCTGACAGATGAGCTTAGTTAAAATCATCCAAGATATTATTTCTTTTAACAAATATTTATCAAGCAACTACCATGTGCCAGGCACTGTCGTAGGCTCGACGGTCATGGTAATGAAGACTGACAGGGTCCTCAAACTCAGGGAATCTATACTTTAGTGGGAGGAAACAACCGCAGAAAAGAAAAATGGACATATATTTTCATTTAATTCCCACATGCTCTCTCTAAAAAGTTATAAGGATCTAACAATTAAAGGTAGGTAACTGCTTACGTTAAAATATTTTTCAAAAAGTTTCCTGCAAAAGGAAGATTATGAAAACAACTTAGGAGGAAGAATTACAGGGAACCTGGATGGCTCAGTCTGTTAAGCGGCTCTTATTTTTTGCTCAGGTCATGATTTCAGGGTCCTGGGATTGAGCCTCTCCCTCTGCCTCTCACCCGCCCCCCTCTCTCTCAAAAATAAATAAATCTTAAAAAAAGGAAAGAGAATTACTGGGTCAGAGTTAAACAAAAGCATCATAATATAAGACTCTTTGATGAGTTTAACAGTATTTCATAATTTGCAACATGCACCTGATATAATTTGACTACAAACACTCTATATAGGTGCAATTTATCAATGAGGTGTATCATTCTGAATGAGCATTGTATAAATATTGGTAAAAGTTTTTATATTCCACAAGATTACTGATAAGGAAAAATTCGTTAATTTTAGTTCACACAGCTATATTTCTTATGTCTAAAGATAACAATGTCTTATAATAAAATCTAATGAATTCAAACCCTCAAATCATATCACTCTCTATTTTTACTTGTGTTTTTCAGTTTGTTTTTTTAAGATTTTACTTATTTATTTGAAAGAGAGAGAGAGAGAGCGCGCGCGAACACAAGCAGCGGGGGTAGCAGAGGTAGAGGGAGAAGCAGGCTTCCTGCTAAGCAGATAGCCTGATGTAGGGCTCAATCCCTGGGATCATGATCTGAGCTGAAGGCAGCTGCTCAACCAACTGAGCCACCCAGGTGCCCCTGTTTTTCAGTTTCTAAACCCGAGAACAGTCTTCCACATTTCTGCCTACTAAAGCCTGTTAAAGTGATTTTATATTCTGATTCTGGCTATGGGTTCATTAGATATGCATTCTCTTCCTCCTACAAAAATTTTGGATAATCAGGACTTTTATAGACACCTGATAAAAATTATTGCAAGGTGGAAGACTGAGCCATGTCAAATACCATCAGAAATATATCTTCAGCTAGACATCAGTCACCTATTGGGTACAGTTATTCAACCAGTTATTGATCCAGCAATGTATTCTAGAACCTAAATTCTGTTTATCTTGCTCTGTCTGTAAAATATTGAGAAATGACCTTGCAAAGTACCATGCTCAAGGTCAGTTGCTTTGCCTTTTGAATTTCATGGATCTAACAGTCTGGAGAGCCTGTCCAAGAAGCAAATCTGACTTGTTAGTGGATCCATGAAGCTTTCCAGTGATTGCTGTGTCTTTGTCTTTTTTTTTTAAAGATTTTATTTATTTATTTGACAGAGAGATAGACAGAAGAGCACAAGCAGAGGGAGTGGCAGAGGGAGAGGGAGAAGCAGGCTCTGCACTGAGCAGGGAACCGGATGCGGGACTCGATCCCAGGACCCTGAGATCATGACCTGAGCCGAAGGCAGACGCTTAACCATCTGAGCCACCCAGGCGCCCCTGTGTCTTTGTCTTTAAAAGTCTTCCTGAGAAATGTCACATCACCATTAGTAGTACTCAAGAGGCATCATATTTTCTCCTTTTGAAAACCGGAATGACGTTATAATTCCCATTATTTTTCCTACTTCTTTTCATCAAAGTTAAATCTAAATTATTTTGAAACCTTAATTTGAGAGATCTTTCAACATTCTGGGCTGCATTATGTTATAGGTCAGAAGATTGAGATTTAGACACTTTTGGTCACTCTTTACAGATCCTTATATGAAAAGGACTAAGAAAATAAAAGTTATCCCACCATAGCAAATTGGTTTTCTATATTGGAAACAACAGACCATAAAAACACTACCCTAGAGTCAGAAACACCTGGGACTGAAGGCTGCTTCTAGAACTAGCTGAGCGTGAGATCCCAGGCAAGTCACTTACTCTCTTTGAGTCTCTGTTTTCTCATCTGTAAAAAGGGACAAGGCATTCTTTACAAGGCACTATGAGTCCATGAATATAAAACACTGTGCATGGCACATGGTGGAAAGCGCTCAGCGGAGAGCTGCCATTACCCACTGCACAGTAACTCAGCCTCAATCAACTAAGGCCTAGCTTAGCTTATTTCTGCAGGGGTTACTCGAAAATCAGAAACTCCAGAATCCTAATATTCTAAATTCTAGAATGCAAATTGACGCATCTATTCTGACCCTCACAGGAATCCTATTTCTCAATGGCTAAAAATCCTCTTTTGAAATATAGTATCCCAACCAAACTTCCTTTTGGGTTTGATCTACTTTATAGGATATCTGGATTTTCAAGAGGGAATTTCTACAGTCAGGGTTTTAGGTTATTTTTATACATTTCTGATTATGATTTCCATTAAAATAATCTTACTAAATCTAAAGTGAATATATTCATCCCATCAATATTCATGCAGTGTCTTCTAAGATGTTCTGGAACTTTTCCAGTGACTTAGCCTAAAGACAGAGAGGGGTTAGAGCAGGGAGAGGACAGTATGTCAAGCAAGGGAGCCCCAAACAGCCTATAACACTAAAATATTCTGATTTTTTTCTAAGAATTAATGTGAATTTTGCAGGTTCCTTAATCTTGTGTTTATTTTAAAATAAAATTTCCTTCCTTAAATCTGTAAGTCAGGTTACATTGCAAGAATATACTCCATGTATTCTAGGGCTAATCCACTGTTATATGTGAGTGCCAGTTTGAGAAGAATATCCAGGCTTCTGGCTAAATTGTATGCACCTATTCATTAATATCACACTTGATAAGCAAGTGGAAGTTGGAAATTTTGGCTGAAGGCCTAATCACAAAAAAAAATCTGGATTGGAGAAAATGCTCTTTCATTTTGACTTTCTGTCACCAAAAGCCTTTGACTCGAAGGACACACCTAACCACATTCATATATAAATTTAATAAAATATATGGTATAAATAAGGACACATCTAGAATCAAGAAGGGAGTATGACAAATCATGGAGAAATTAGGCCTCAGTACTAATCTCATATTGTCTTGGGTGTCTGAGACTTATAATTTCTGTAAGTTTATCCCTGCATATTTCTGGCCTCTGGTTCACTACACATAAAAGTGAATTATGTGATAAACTGATGAAAAATGCTAAAATGGATAAAAGTTTAATCAATAAACCATTTTATAAGTCTCCTTCTCCCAATCCTTAACATTATATTCCATATCTCTATTGGGAAAGGCTTCCTTCAGTCAACAGATTTGATTCATGAGCACAAAGAACCTAATTCTCTCTGGGCAAGAGGGAAAGTGAACACTTCAAAATTCTTGTTTCAAAACGAATGCCTAAAAGACTAACTTTCTCCCACTAGACAAGACAGCATTTTAAACAACTCAGAAAAATTTATTAGGTATTTATCAGATATTTTTACAGGCAATTTATTCACCAAAATTTTCTGTAAAATGATAGATTTTAATAGATCTCAGTAAGTGAAATAATGGGCCTGGCCATTAGAATAACAAATTTATCTTATAGCAGAGATTTAGCCATAGTTTTCTTTTGATGGAGCAGCTACAGAGGCAGAAACTTCCCCTGAAGACTTTTATTTCTTTGCACAAGACTTACAATATTTGGAATCAAACTTATACCAAGTTTAAGGAATACTTAATTCTTACGATTCCACAGGGCATGACAGATCTGATTGCACTAAATTGAAAAAGACCTCTTGGAAGAGGACTTTTATTTTCAGAAGTATTTTAATAATATTCTGAGTATTTGGTCCCAATTCTTAGACTTCTTTTTTAAGGATAATTCTCTGAGCCCTCAAATCAGAGACTACTTCTTTGCTAGCTATTCTTCCAAACTCTCTGCCAGTTCATTTTACTCAATGAACTGTAAGCGAGAAACAAGCAAGCATTAGTAACTGCCCTACAACAATGCAGTAACTATGTTTAATAATAACTGCTCTGCTACTAACATATATGATTTTATTTATTTATTTGAGAGAGACAGAGAGTGAGCAGGAGGGAGGGGGAAAGAGAATCTAAAACAGACTCCAAGCTGAGCCCAGAGCCCAAAGTGAGGCTTGATCCCACGACTGTGAGATCATGACCTAAGCTGAAACCAAGAGTCCTCGGATGCTTAACTGACTGAGCCACCCAGGCGCCCCAAGATGAGACTTTCCAAGCCACTGATTAAGAGTGGTTAACGGCCTATACACCTTGCCTATGTTTAAGCTTTAGCAGACACCTTTATTTATAAATAGTATTTCAAGGTGCATGTTGCATTAATATTTCAAGGATTAAAAGCATAAACTCCTTTTTAACAGATTAAATTGCAATATTAAACAATGTAATTTAGTGTAACATACGTCCTAGCAGCTTTTAGTTTCATATTTAAGTAACATGATATACCCTTAACATGAACAAAGTGCAAGTTCTTTAGGCAAATAACCATCTCTATGTGAATAGGTTGGTTTTGCCATGCAGGCCCAGAAGAACCCTTGAGTAGCAGTCCAATCTAACACTAATTACTGTCAGAGAGAACAGCTCAGTATCCTTTTAAAGTCAAAACGCAAATCATCACCCCTGGCAGGCGCTGATTAGCATTCAGATAGAAAATACTGAATAACTCCATTCAACAAGATAATTAACTTATCTGCACCCATAAGGATATAATGCTGCTCTAAAACAGACTAAGGCAAATACCAAGATAAAAGTCACTTCTTTTATGGTCTATGGCATAGAACTCTGGACCTAAGTCAAGTATTCATCCAGGCATTTGAGAAGATCCAAAATTGCTTTTTGAGGTCAATTTATTTACATCCTTCCAAAAGGGAACCTTATTAACTTATTTTCCTGAAAAATAGGGTGGCATTCTGTCTGGATAAAAGAAGAGTCTGGAACATTAAACTGTTGGTGGGAATATAAACTGGTGCAGCCACTGTGGAAAACTGTATGTTGGTTCCTCAAAAAACTTAAAAACAAAATATCATACGATCCAGTAATTCCACTTTTGGGTATTTACTGAAAGAAAATGAAAACTCTAATCCAAAAAAGACCTTTGGTATGCACACATGCGCGCGCGCGCACACACACACACACACACACACACACACACAAGTACTACTCAGCAATGTGAAAAAGGATAAATCTTGCCATTTGTGATATTAATGGACATAGAAGGTATGATGCTAAGTGAAATAATTCAGATGAATACCAAATATTTTTACAAATACCATTTGATTTCATTTATATGTGGAATCTAAAAGACAAAACAAATGAACAAACAAGAACAGAAACAGATTCATAAATACAGAGAATAATCTGGTCATTGCCAGAGGTGAAGGGGATTAAGAAGTATAAACTTCCAGTTATAAAATAAATAAGTCACGGGAATGAAAAGTACAGCATAGGGAATATAGTCAATAATACAGCAATAATGCTGTATGGTGACAGAGGGTGCCTATACTTAATGTTGTAAGCATTGCATAATGAATAGAATTGCGAAATCACTGTATTATACACTTGAAACTAATATAATATTGTATGTCAACTATGCTTCAAATAAAAAGGGGGAAAGAGATAAAGTTACTTTTGCTACCAGTGCCTCTGTTATCTTAAACATACAGTATTCATTACAGTCAAAGATACAATGCAGGTGGCTTGTCAAAGCCCGCCATCTCAATGTGTTGCTAGGTAAGTGTTTGGGATAGGCTAATCATCTATCCTTTGTCATTCTCAAAGCTCGGCCACTCATACAGAGGTCTCACTTCACCTCAATGAAGAAAAATGGTTTTTAATAGTAATTTTAATATAACTTTGGCGTTCACTGAGGTTTTATATAAGAAGTTATTATCTGGAGAAAATTTCTACATATTCTATAAAATTCATACTGAAGACAGTTTTCAATAGTTCCCATCCAAGGATGTAGATAAACAATACTTCTTTGAGGTGACAGTAAAGAATGGGAAGCTCAAAACTGAATTTAGAAATGCCCAAATATGAAACTCTTGATCACTTGTCCTTATGTTAATGATTTTCCTGTACCAGGAGCCACCACAAATCCCTTCTGGAAGTAGGCTAGATAAAAACAAGTAGATCAACTGCACATGAACTCCAGATCTTTCCCAACTATTTCAAAATATGACACAGTACAATTACCCGTGCACCCTGTCAGCTTGTCTTTAGCTGAGTCTAGCACAGTCTATTGGGAAGAAGGATAAGATAGCTTACCTTCTCATTCATTTAATTAGAATTTATTGAATACCTATGGAAAAATGCACTCTAATGAGTACTGTGATATTAAGATTACATGCCAAACCTTGGAGGATTCATTCTCTGGATGCCTATATATTTCTCAACTCTTTGTATTTCCTCTCCAAAAACAGGGTCACTGAGTTAGACAGACCCTGTTCACCCACAGCTCTTACTTGCTGCACAATTTGGGGCTGATTAAATAACCACTCTTCATCTATAAAAACAGGGAAAATACCCCTATGGTTGTCACAAACACTAAACAAGATAACCTATGGAAAAAAATCACCTAGCATGTCCCCATACTCTTTATCTCTGTACTCTTTAAATGGTGGTTTAAATTTATTCTCGACTGAAAGATTGGTTTATACTCAGGAGCACCACAGGATAAACCAACTCTCAACAGCAGTGTTCCTGTTTCAGTTTCCTTCTTATTTTTCCCTTGTAATAAATTTGGATGCATTAACTTTTTTTCCAATACCCTCACTTTGCCAATTATAATACTTTATCAGGAAAAAGTGTTAATTTAAAAGCAAGCAAAAATTTATGCAAGCTGGAATAATATTACATGTTATCCCTAAAAATAAAAGAAATTTTCTCTCTTTGCTTAAGCTTTCCCAATCTCTCCACCCATCAAATAAATGGAAAAAGTTTGTATTTTCACAAAGAAAGCTGCATAATTGTTGATATAGTCACCTGAATCTATGGGTACATTGAATGAATATAAAACAAATTCTCATAAAAGACATATTAAAACCAACTACAAAACTGTAAGCTGAAGAACTTTATAAAACAATGATTAGGAGAGTAAAACAATATAACTTTCCTCAACTTTATTTACTAATTTTAATATAAAAAGTACTATCACTTAGATGTTATTGATGAACTTTTTTTAAAGGAAAATATGACAATACCCAAAGAGAGAACTATTAACAAATATGTCTGAAGACCTCTCACATTAGCAATAGTATTATATAATAAGCAGAAGCTTGAGACCTGTGGCTATGATTTTTAAAGTATATTTTGAACGCTACAAACCAAGATTATCAATAACAGTTCTAAAATGGCATTTTACACAAGTCTGTCAATTAATTGGATAAAACTCTTATTAAAAAAGTAAAAATAAAATTTTGAATAAACAACATTAAAGGTCAGTAGCTTAGCAATCACTCAGCAATAGTCCATTCACTTTATCTTGTAAGTAAGGAAGCAAAAAAATTGGCTCTTCTCCACAGTCTGATATCCCCTATTAGATTCCCTCTGCTTCCTCACAGGTCCCCATAGTCCCCAGAACACATTCATGTCACCTAGTAGTGGTCTGAGGTCAGCCAACTGCCTTCTGTTACCTTGTCTGTTAGCTCGAGAGGCCTTTGTGCTTTAGTTCTTTTAAATAAATGATCCCAAAGTTTCTCAGACTACTGCTGGGTCATGAAAGCAAAGAACTGCTGCAGTATTTGGGGAGGTTTGGGGAAGCCATTCTTTAATTATCAGACTAGGGACCTGGATACTATTCAGGTCTAGTAGCACTAACATCTACTTTCTTGTCTTCAATCATTCAATTTTAGATAAATGAGTTCAATAAAGATGCAGGATACAAATTAATATACAGAAATCTGTTGCATTTCTATACATTAACAATGAAGCAGCAGAAAGAGAAATTAAGAAAACAATCCCATTTACAATAGCACTAAAAATAATAAAATACCTAGGAATAAACTTAGCCAAGGAGGTGAAAGACCTATCTATACTCTGAAAACTAAAACAGTGGTCCAAGAAACTGAAGATGACACAAACAAATGGAAAGATATTCTATGCTCATGGATTGGAAGAGCCAATACTGCTAAAATGTCCATACTACCCAAAACAATCTATAGATTTAATGCAAGCCCTATCAAAATATCAACATTTTTCACAGAACTAGCACAAATAATCCTAAAATTTGCATGGAACCACAAAGGCCCCCAAAGAGCCAAAGCGATCTTGAAAAGGAACAAAGCTGGCAGCCTAACAATCCCAGATTTCAAGACATACTACAAAGCTGTAGTAATCAAAACAGTATGATCCTGGCACAGAAACACACACATAGATCAATAGAACAGAATAGAGAGCCCAGAAATAAACACATGCTTATTTGGTCAATTAATCTATGATGAGGCAAGAATATGCAATGGGGAAAAGACAGTTTCTTCAACACACGGTTTTGGGAAAACTGGACAGCTATATGCAAAAGAATGAAACTGGACCACTTTCTTATACCATACACAAAAATAAACTCAAAATGGATTAAAGACCTACATGTGAGACCCGAAACCATAAAATTCCTAGAAAACATAGGCAGTAATTTCTTCGACATTGGCTGTAGAAACATTCCCTCAGACAAGGGAAACAAAAGCAAAGTGAAAGGAGTGGGACTACACTAAAATAAAAAACTTCTGCACAGCAAATGAAACCATCAACAAAACGAAAAGGCAACCTACCGAATAGGAGAAGATATTTGCAAATGACATATCTCATAAGGGGTTAATATCCAAAATATATAAAGAACTTTTACAATTTAAGACCAAAACACCAATCTGATTAAAAAATGGGCAGAGGATCTGAATAGACATTTTTCCAAAAAAGACATACAGATGGCCAAAGGACACATGAAAAGATGTTCAACATCACTCATCTTCAGGGAAATGCAAATGAAAATTACATGAGATATCACTTTACACCTGTCAGAATGGCACAATACACAAGAAATAACAAGTGCTGGCAAGGATGTGGAGAAAAAGGAACACTTGTGCACTGTCGGTGGGAATGCAAATTGGTGCAGCCACTGTGGAAAACAGTATGACGGTTCCTCTAAAACTTAAAAATACAATTACCATATGATCCAATAATCTCACTACTGGGTATTTACCCAAAGAAAATGATAACACTGATTTGAAGATATGTGTACCCCTATGTTTATTGCAGCATTATTTACAATAGTCAAGACATGGAAACAACCCAAGTGACCATTGATAGATGAAGAGATGTAGAAGATGTGATGTTTACACTTGGAATATTACCCAGTCATAAAAAAATGAAATCTTGCCATTTGCAACAACATGGATGGACCTAGAGGGTAAAATGCTAAGTGAAATAAGTCAGTCAGAGGAAGACTAATACCATACGATCTCACTCATATGTGGAAATTTAAGAAACAAAAGAAAAAAAAAAAAGAAAAGAAACCCCCCCTCCCCCAAAAAACCAGACTCTTAAATACAGGGAACTGGTGTTAACACAAGGGAAGGGGGTGGGGGGATGAAATAGTAAAGGGGATTAAGAATATATTTATCTTGATGAGCACTGAGAAATATATAGAATTGCTCAATCACTATATTGTACACTCAAAACTAATATAACCCTGTTAATTATACTTGAATTAAAGAAACAAAGAAACAAACAAATACTAGTTAACAATAGAAAAAAAATTATTTGATTTAGGAGGACTCCAGTTCCTATTCCCCCAACCTTTTTTGAAAAGGCTGTGGGGAGGGAACCCACTACCCATTTTCTCTCCCACAGACAGCTGAAGACAAGCCCTGTTTAAAGGTAGGTAGCTGAATTTACTTATACTTAACAAGGTGGGACAGAAATATTAGTAAGAGACAACAAATTCTCAAAAAGAAACAGAATTTCTTTTTTCATTGCTTTAATTTTTCATACTCCATTCTATTGATAATATTAGAGCTACCACAAGTCATTCCAATCAAATAGCTATAGAACCTTGAGGAAACCACCAGCTCCCTGGGTCTGTTTTCTCATTTTTAAAATGAAAGAGCTGAACACATTGATCTCCAAGGTCCGTTTATATTGGAATATGTCTTATTTATATTCTCAATTCAATTATAAGGCAGATTAAACATAGACTTATCTAATTGTCCTTTAAGGCAGTGATCTCCAAAATGGGACATGTAAGGCAATTAATAAGAGGGCTGGGACAAAATATTCAAACTTTTAATTTATACAGGTTTTTAATGCACAGAGTTAGGAAAAACATTTAGTTTTACGGATCTTTAATATTCTGACACTGGTATCCTCACTGGGCCTGTGGGAGATCAGAGCTCCACAAACTGGGGGTGTTGACAGCGAAACACTCTTTTTTTTGTCCATTCTCAACATACAGCATGTTGCTTGTGTCTGGTTATGGGGATTTACAGGTATCGGATGCATACCAGATGGACAAGAGGCTTACAATGCTTTCTGTGAAAGAATCTCACATTAAAAATAATACCAATTATGCAAAATTAGTGAATGACTAAAAAACAGCTGGGCCAACACTCTTCCTTTTCTTAAAACAAGTTTTTTGGTCAGCCTCATTATATGAGGTAAAACAGTGACTATGGAATTAGATTAGCTCTGACATGACGTTGTCCTCCCAAATCAAAATTATCAAGAAGTACTGCGAGTGTCCAGTCTCCTTAATTCTGAACCTTTTCCTTAGTATATAATGGGCTTTGAAGTATTTGTTAAGAATGATAGCACACATACAAAGATTTTTTAAAAGACTTCAAATACACAGTGACAGAATTTTATACAGCTAAGGGTATACAGTGAACAAAGGTTGAAGCCGTGTATGTGTGAGAGTGGACGCCACTGCTATTGGATGCGTGTTGAGAGTTTAGCGGAGTGTCTCCATGGTATTGCTGCATCAGGGTTCAAGTGGCCTGTGGGGGCCCTCCAACAACGTGAGCCCCTTCCTCATGCAAGCGCATGTCCTGCAGAAGAGCCCGCAGAAGCACAAGCAAATGCAAGTCCCTGATGTGATTCCCCGCCCCCCCCCATTCGCCCTTGTGATCAACAGTCTCCCTCGCCTCCCAGGGCCTTTCTCCCTTGTGCACTCCTGTGGCGCTCAACCAAAACCTCCGCTCTTTTTGGTTTGATTTGACCATTCTGGCCTTAGCCTAGGGCCCCAAAGGACTACACCCACCCTAAGGAGGGCAGGTACCCCAGGTCCCCTCTGCCTTGACGTCTCTGTGTGGCCCCAAGAGGCTGCTGCGTACCTCCTCATGACCTGTGACTAATAAATTTCTCTCTTTTAATTTCTCTGTGGTCTTTTGTTGAACTGTAGCTCATCACCTGGCACCTTGTGCTCCGTTGAACAAAATAAAAACAATGTGCCATGGCACAGTGCAAAACAGGATCTGTGTGGAACCACACAGATCTGTGCCGGACTCACAGCCCTACCACGCAACTAGCTGTCATCTGGCTAAGTCTCTGAAGCTCCGGTTTCTAAACTGTGCAGGCAGGAAAACAATGCCCATCTCATAGGATGGTTGTGAGACTTGAACAGGAAGGTCTCGATAAATTTTAATTCCTTTTTCCTTACTCTTAATTATGCCAAAAAAAAAAAAAAACAAAGACGTACTTGTGTAGTAATGGAGGGCAAGAATATAGTGTGGTACTATTTAAAATTGCATTATTTGTTTCTGTTCGGTCATATAACACAGGAATTGGCCCCACAACAGAGTTTGTCCATGTTAAGCTGAGATTTAAGAACTGAATTGGCAGCTTTTGTTTAACTCACCACATTAAAATCTAGATTTTCTTCAACCCATGATTTTGCCTCTTCAAATTCCTCTTTCATTTCCATTATAAAAAGTGTATCCAGGGCATCTACTATTGTTGCTCCTTTAATACTACCTGAAAATATCAGAAAAATATTTATTGATTAAAATATTTGACAGAGACATACAAGCAAATTGACCATACTTGGAAAGGGAGAGGAAGAGGATAATACTGAATTTATTAATAAACAGTAATACTGAACACAGTCTAAGATTCTTTCACTGAAAGAAAATTTAAAAGCTGCATTAAAACCCAGCTAATAATTATCACAGGCTATGGATTGATACACTAATCTTTAAAGTTTCTTCTGAGCTGTAGAAAATATCTCTTAGAAATTTCATTTGTGACTGCATTCTCTAGCAAGAAAAAATAGATCTGAAACAAAGGAGCAATGCACATATTAATTTTAATGTAATCACATCCAAGTGCACCTGTGCAAAACTTTTAACTATAATTAGATCTAAAATTATGATAGCTCTAATAAGCCATTATTCAAAAATGGAATTCATCCCCTCTTTGAAAACCTGACTGATCCTAACCTCCCCTCCTACCCACCCAGCCCGTCTTGACTCTATGATTCATTTCCTCCGAACTCCCTTGACGTGAAGATTTTACACTGGTCTTGCACTTATCACTTTCTGCCTTTCAGTGTAATTACTTGTGTGCATCTCTTTTAGTCTGCAAACTTCCTCAGAATGGAGAAGTCATGTATTCTTCATCTGCACATTCCATACTAAGAGTCTTAGTATGTTTCAATGCTTAATAATAATTTAAAAAATCATCAACATATTAACAGAGAACCGAATAATCTCTTTGATAAAGATTATGACAAATTTACACAAAACTGAATTATTAACGATACAAGCAACTTTCATAAGGATAAAAGCAAAAACAGAATTAGATTTTAAAAAGTTATAGTAAATAATGAAAAACTAAAGGCTTCTGAGTCTGTATGAAGTTTCTGAATTTGTCCTCAATTCCTGTGTCTTACTGCCCATGCTTACTGAAAACACTACTTTATAAAAACATCTCAAATCACTTCTACTGCCACTACTCCAGGTTTGGGCTCTCTTCATCTCTAAACTGTGTCACTGTAATAGGCCCACCAGCCTTTCTTCCACTCTGCCAGTTCCTCCTAACTGTTCTTATAATTCCCTACTCCCTACCTGAGTTCCTACTTCATATGAATATCCGTACTTGAAAGATGAATATCTACTGAACCATCTAATGCTTTGACAACTATTTACACACAGGTCTTCTGCACTAGGCCAGGAACTCTGCAAAGACTTGTTCTGTGTTGATTAACACCAATGCTGGAAGGAGAGCCAAGCACATGGAAGATCCTGAATAAATGGAAAAGCATAGTGTGGTGATTAGGACCGTGGACTCTGACCTTAGCCACACCTGGGTTCTGGCCCCAGCTCAGTTAATATGTGGCCAATATGAGGCAAGCTCTTCTGAGGTACATTTTTCTCATCTATAAAATGTGTATAATGATGAGGTTAAGTGAGATGTCGCACAAATGGCACTTGGTACATAGTAAGTGTCAGTTGATACTGTTGTTCGTTATATGATTTGATACTGTTTAACACCTTCAGTTACAGTATAAAAAGTCACATTTTCTATGGGGAATTAAGAAGTGTCAGAATGACTCTATCCCCTTCATCCTGTTACTTATAGGCAAAACTGTGCTGGTTGAAAAAGAATCCAGTGCGGTAAGAAGGGCACTGGGTACCTCTGTGACCCAAGGAACCCAACATTTCTGTTACCTAGCTTCCTCACCTCCACAATGGGAATGTCATTAACACCCCCAGGACCAATCACCAAGGCATGCTGTGAGGACCAAATGCAATAAAGTATGCCAAAGTCGATAAATGGAAGTTCAGATAACTGACCTAATCCATTCTCAATTTCTCTTCCACGGCACAAACAGGAGAAATCCAGAGCTAAAGTCGAGAGTCACCAAGATAGAGTGAAGATCACCATGCAGGCTGCCTTGGCCCGCTTATCAATAAAGACACTACTTTTACCCAACAGGAAGCAGTTAATGAGGCTGACCAAATGTTCCTCAGCTGGGTCTCACCCCTGGAGCTAACACTCATGATGCTGTGCCTATATCCATTAAATGAGAATCTTTGGAAGTGTTCCCAGGCATTAGTATTTTTTTCAAGGGACTCAAGTGACTCTAATGTAGAGTGCTCTGTCTGAAGGACATACTATGCACAGTCGTTGCAGGTAACTCCAATCAGGTATGCAAGTTTCCTAGTAACATGGCCAGGAGGGGCATACAAACATCACCACCCACAAGTTCTGTCAATTGCAGAAAAGTTACTGTCACTAGGAAACCAAAGCACACTCTACTCACCAAACAAACTGCTCGAATGGCCTTCTTTTGATATAGGTTTCAGTTCATTTAATCCCCAGGCATACCGTTTATAATTATTCCAAGCATGTTTCATCATCTGGGAAAAGAAATGAAAACAGGATTATAATTTGAATTTGAGAGGTTTTTGCTACAAAATAGATCATCTATTGAAGACCTAAATGTTAAAGCCTTAATACTCACTGCTTAGTTAAAAGGACAATTATTAATTAGGTGACAGTGGTACGAATAAACTAGCACACACACACACACACACACACATACACATTGCCTCTTTATATTTACAAAAGATGTCTTTAAAAGAGCACATACTATTTTTTTATTTAAATTCAATTAGCCAACATACATCATTAGTTTCAGACGTAGTGTTCAATAATTCATCAGTTGCACATAACACCCAGTGCTCATCACATCACATGCCCTCCTTAATGCCCATCACCCAGTTACCCCACCCCCCCCCAGCAATCCTGTTTGTTTCCTATAGTTAAGAGTCTCTCATGGTTTTTCTTCCTCTCCGATGACTTCCCATTCAGTTTTCCCTCCCTTCCCCTATGATCCTCTGTGCTATTTCTTATATCGCCAACATCTGTCATTTCTTGACTTGTTAATTTTAGCCATTCTCACTGGTGTGAGGTAATATCTCATTGTGGTTTTGATTTGTATTTCCCTGATGGCTAGTGATATTGAGCACTTTTTCATGTGTCTGTTGGCCATTTGGATGTCTTCTTTGGAGAAATAAATGTCTGTTCATATCTTCTGCCCATTTCTTGGTTGGATTATGTTTTTTGGGTGTTGAGTTTGGTAAGTTCCTTATAGATCATGGATACCAGTCCTCCATCTGATATGTCATTTGCAAATATCTTCTCCCATTCCATAGGTTGCCTTTTAGTTTTGTTGACTGTTTCCTTTGCTATGCAAAAGCTTTTTATCTTGATGAAGTCCCAATTGTTTAGTTCTGTTTTTGTTTCCCTTGCCTTTGGAGACGTGTCTAGCAAGAAGTTGCTGTGGCCAAGGTCAAAGAGGTTGCTGCCTGTGTTATCCTCTAGGATTTTGATGGACTCCTGTCTCACATTTAGGTCTTTCATCCATTTTGAGTCTGTTTTTGTGTGTGGTGTAAGGAAATGGTCCAGTTTCATTCTTCTGCATGTGGCTGTCCAATTTTCCTAGCACCATTTATTGAAGACACTGTCCTTTTTCCATTGGATATTCTTTTCTGCTTTGTCAAAGATTAGTTGACCATAGAGTTGAGGGTTCATTTCTGGGTTCTCTATTCTGTTCCGCTGATCTCTGTGTCTGTTTTTATGTACCGTACTGTCTCGATGATTACAGCTTTGTAATATAGCTTGAAGTCTGCCATTGTAATGCCACCAGCTTTGGTTTTCTTTTTCAACATTCTTCTGGCTATTTGGGGTCTTCTGTGATTCCATACAAATATTAGGATTATTTGTTCCAGCTCTGTGAAAAACTTTGATGGTATTTTGATAGGGATTGCTTTGAATGTGTAATTTGCTCTAGGTAGCATAGACATTTTAACAATATTTGTTCTTCCAATCCATGAGCATGGAGTGTTTTTCCATTTCTTTGTATCTTCCTTGATTTCTTTCATAAGTATTCTGTAGTTTTTAGAACACAGATCCTTTACCTCTGTGGTTAGGTTTATTCCTAGGTATCTTATGGTTTTTGGTGCAATTGCAAATGGAATCGATTCCTTAATTTCTCTTTCTTCTGTCTCATTGTTAGTGTATGGAAATGCAACTGATTTCTGTGCATTGATTTTATATCCTGCCACACTGCTGAAGTCTTGTATGAGTTCTAGCAATTTTGGGGTGGAATCTTTTGGGTTTTCCACATAAAGTATCATGTCATCCGAGAAGAGTGAGAGTTTGACTCTTTGCCAATTTGAATGCCTTTTATTTCTTTTTGTTGTCTGCTGAGGCTAGGACTTCTAGTACTATGTTGAACAACAGTGGTGAGAGTGGAATACCTGCCATGTTCCTGACCTTAGGGAAAAAGCTCTCAGTTTTTCCCCATTGAGAATTATATGCGCTGTGGGCTTTTTGTAGATGGTTTTTATGATATTGAGGTACATTCCCTCTATCCCTACACTGTGGAGAGTTTTAACCAAGAAAGGATGCTGTACTTTGTCAAATGCTTTTTCTGTATCAGTTGAGAGGATCATATGTTTCTTGTCTTCTCTTTTATTAATGTGATCTATCACATTGATTGATTTGCGAATGTTGAACCACCCTTGCATCCCCGGAATAAATCCCACTTGGTCCTGGTGAATAATCCTTTTAATGTACTGTTGGATCCTATTGGCTAGTTTCTTGGTGAGAATTTTGGCATCCTTTTGGTGGGGTCTTTGTCTACTTTTGGGATCAAGGTAGTGCTGGCCTCATAGAATGAGTTTGGAAGTTTTCCTTCCCTTTCTATCTTTTGAAACAGCTTCAGAAGAATAGGTATTAGTTCTTCTTTAAATGTTTGGTAGAATTCCCCTGAGAAGCCATTCAACCCTGGACTCTCCTTTGTTGGGAGATTTTTGATTACTGCTTCAATTTCTTTGCTGGTTATGGGTCTGTTCAGGTTTTCTATTTCTTCCTGTTTCAGTTTTGGTAGTTTAAAAAGAGCACATATCATTTTTAATTCAGTTCCCAGTAACAGAAATTTAGCTTTTCGTAAAAGGATAAACCATTCATACATTTATCTATTCCATTCTCATGAAAAGTTAAATCTGCAAAGAGTCTATATTTAAGATTCTGGTTTTTGCACAAGTTCTTTGTATTTTGTCAACCTCATAGTATATAGACAAATATACAAGGTTATCACTTTAAACACTTTGATGTATTTTGACCAAGTCTATGTGGAGAAGTCTAGATGATATAAATGAAACTCTATGATTATATCTAAATTTAGGGAAACTTCAGCTTGTTTTAATATAATCAATCTTGAATTGTATACATGTGTGTATACCTGTGTAACTGAAGACTGATTTTGTATACTCCCAATCTAGACTCCTTGTACCAAGAAGGTTTTTTTTTTTTTTTTTTAAAGATTTTATTTATTTATTTGAGAGGGAGAGAATGAGAGACAGAGAGCATGAGAGGGAGGAGGGTCAGAGGGAGAAGCAGACTCCCTGCCAAGCAGGTAGCCCGATGCGGGACTCGATCCCGGGACTCCAGGATCATGACCTGAGCCGAAGGCAGTCGCTTAACCAACTGAGCCACCCAGGCGCCCCCGAGAAGGTTTTTAAAGGCCAAACCTCTCTGCCACAAATTATATAAATTATTTTTAAATTAACTTTAATAAAATTAATTTATCTACATATAATGAAAACCAAATTAATTTCTCCTGGCTTACAGATAAAGTTCTGACTTATTGTGCTAAACATTAACTCTAGTAGAAAGTGAACAATTTTCAAGGGGAGAAATTGTTCTAAAAGCCTGTCAAAATAGTTGCATAACCACTGTATAACAGCTGTAGAATTTTTTTATGACTCAAAGAATATAATTATTTTTGTATAAATTTTTTTAAAGAGGGCAAGGGACTCTTTATGTGTCTAGAATTTATTCATGCCACTATTCCCAATCCATTAGCAACAGTAATCAAAACGTGGACATAATCTGACAAGGTTCTCCTCTGGCTCCAAATTTTAAAATATCTTAAAAAGCATCACCTAAAGTTACAAATACCACATGAGGGCTGTTTATCACTAAAAATCTTCAGTGAGATCAATATAATTTTATTAATAAGTCTTCATATGTCCCTGAACACAATAATAAATGTCTTTCTTTAGCCAATTTGTATATTATCTTCCTATCTCACTACCATTACTATGAATAATAATCACCAAAAATCTGTACAATTTGCTGGGTACATTCAGTATTGTACTCAGTTATAATTACAACTCTGAAATGTTGTATTACTATTATTTGGTACATAAAGAAACTGTGGCTTGGAAGTTAAAACCCAAAGTACTTTATTCAAGGTGATGTTATTTCTTCACAGCTGAAGAGCCAGGGTTCATCCCTGTGTTGGCCTGACTCCAAAGTCATGGCATTAACCAACACATTGCATCATCTTCCTTTAATGAGTCAGCATCAGAATCTTTCTTTGATGAATCAGACTGTTGGTCTTCCACCAGTCAATAGAATGTGGACAAGGTAGCATTTTCAAGATTTTTTCCTTATAATTTTATTGGAAAGTATAATAGATTTAAGGATAAAATAACCTGATTTATAATCCCTATTATGCCACTGATTAGTCCCATAAACATGGATAAGTCATAGTTTTTATGAGACTTTATATGAAAAAAAAATGGGATCATAATTTCTCATGGGGTGTGTGTAAGGAATACATGAACATAGCCTGTGATTGCACCTACTGTACTGCTTCCCACATGGTGGGTAATCACATGTGTATTGAATTTAAACCTATACTGAAACCAGTTAAATTCACATCACAGAAAAAGAAACCAATGAGCCTCTGAAAAGACTAGGGATATGAAATCCACAAAAACACCTTGAGATTACATCTGAGTTTGATTTGGTTTTCCTATTAAATGTACTACATTTGGTAAACTTCATTCCTGTAAATTTCCAAAGACACTTTATAAAGTCAAAAACTTTTGAAATATACCTGACCCAAGATAAACCACCACAACAAAACTTTATGATGATTTGTTTCAGGTCTAAGTCTGAGTAGAAACCAGTGTCATATACTATTAATGACTCAAAGATGGCATAAACCATTCCCATAGAAGAATGCTGCTTTATCAAAAATTATCATCTATACAATGTACCACTAGTACAGAACCTCCTTGAGTTACCTCTGTAGTATATATTAACCTTTCTCATCTTTTTTCCCCAAGGGAAAATCTGACACTAATTGCTTGGTTTCCTACATTTCAAAAGTTGCTGTGACACATTTCTCAAAATGGGTTCCTCATCCCATGGGATTTCTAGGGTTAGAGAGCGAAAAGAAAAAGAAAAAGAAAACCATGTGGTCAAAATACCTTGACTGGAGCATAAAGAGTGGTTTCTCCAGGACCTTGTGAAATGAGAAGGAATGGCCATGTTGTTAACTGATTCCAGTGGCTGATGACCTCTGGAAATGATTTACCAAGTTAAAGCCAAACAGAAGACACGGGGTGTGTGTGTGTGTGTGTGTGTGTGTGTGTGTGTGTGTTTAGAATAACAGAGAGAATGAACTCACAAGTCATATATAAAGTCGGCTTTGTAACTAAGATTTATGACTTATACAAATATCTGAAAACATCGAAATGCTACTGGCTTCTAATTTTACAGTATTAAGCCACTAGCCAGCTGAGGGACCATGGGGATGAAGGCATTTAATCTCTCTAGACTCAGTGTGCTTATGAGCTGATAGGACAAGAAGGTCAATTCCAAAATTCAACTACTAAAAAAGAAGTCCATGGATAGGATTAATCTTCATCTTCACATGCTCCTTAATTTTGTTTTGTAGTCTTTCATCAATTTAATTAGAGCTGTACAGCCTGACATCCCAAATAGAAGGATTAAAATAGCCCTAAACTAGAGGCTGATTAGGACTTCAAACACAGTA
Source organism: Neomonachus schauinslandi (assembly GCF_002201575.2). Taxonomy (NCBI): domain Eukaryota; kingdom Metazoa; phylum Chordata; class Mammalia; order Carnivora; family Phocidae; genus Neomonachus; species Neomonachus schauinslandi. Next base: position 43,183,158 of record NC_058410.1, on the reverse strand, counting down.
GTGAAACCCTCATGAAAAAAAAAAACCTTGAAACATTAGAAAGATTTATATTTTCCTGAATGCTTATAGTTGCATTAGTGAGGGGTATAGCTAACAGATGGTGTGAATGGAAACAGAAGAGAATGATACAAAATTCCAAAATACTAATCCATTATCTTGACCCAGAGAAACTTGAATTAAGACATGAAATATCCAAAAAATAGCATTTTTCTCCTTGACTCTATGCTTATCAAAGATTCTCCCACTAGTGATTTCTTCTCAATTGGCATCAGGGCTAAGTAATTAAACAATGTCATTTATTGAGTGTCTGCTACACTATGAATAATAAGATGCTAAAGGATTAAAAGGAAAGTGTACATGAGTCTATCATGCTTATAATCTAATTGATAATGCATGGAAGCTTAACATTGTCTCTTCTTACATACCCATAAATGTTTATAAATATAGCAGAATAAGAAAACTAATGTTGTACCCAACTCTACTGTTGTACCTAATGATTTATTTTCAATTTTATTTTATGACATATTCAAGGGCACGAGAAGCCACAACCAAAAAAAATGCTTGAATTTTCCCAGGTATGCATAGATTCCATAACTTACATTTTTATTGCTAGGAAATACCCTTCCAAATATTTTTATTTGCTGATGCTTTAGTCACATGATCTTAGGTTAGTCACAATAAATACATTAAAAATCTTTTTGAGAATCACACTGTTTTTGCCAGACAGATCTTATGAAGACTTGAGCTTGCAGGCTTTTTTAAAGGGCCAGTGAAAGCTCAAGTCCCACTCATAGCCCCCTCCTGTGTGGCCTTACACAAATTTCCATCATTTGTACAGCATGATCAGAGTAAGTCCCTGGCCCCAGCTGACTGATCTAGGGCCTGATGCCCGACCCAAAGGCAGACAACTAAGGGCTGCCATGAGCCCTGGAGATGAGGTGCCTGGATCTGAAGCTCTCTCTAATGGATGGACCAACCCAACCCTCTACCTATGGAAGTATAACAGATATTCACAGAGAATCCAGAGGCCAGAGTGAGGGAGAAGCAGAGAAGTGCAAATACGTAAAGGGAAAAGGCCATAAAAAAGGAGTTATGAGGCAGATGAAACCAGAGAAAAGCAAGAGGAGGCTGGGAAGCAGACGTGGTGTCCCGGGGGAGTTAGGTTAGGTCTGTAGAGCTTCTGGAGCACTACAAACAATGCTGCTGAATTCTGAATGTTGATGAATTCTCTTCTACTCCGTGAGGTGTGGCTCTGCCTGCTGAGATTGTTTACTTACTTCCCCATGTGTCCTTATAGACAATGTCACTTATTGAAGAGGAATTTGTGAAAGAGCAGGTCACAGGTGCAGGCATCTGACAAACTGGGTTCATATCCCAGTTCCGCCATCATTAATGTGACTCTAAGAGAGGCAAGGAATCTCTCTGAACCCACTTGCCACACCCATAAAATATAAATAAATAAAAGAACTAGCCTCATTAGTTACTATGATGATTAAGTAAAATAATGCATGTAAAGAGCCTAATACATTGCCTGACAAAGTAAGTGCATGATAGATTATAGGCACTATGCTTATTTTTATTAAAAATCTAAGCATGTCTCTGATCACTGTAATCTGAACAAGCTTCATACATTTTCCTAATAACATATATAAATAGGAGGGGCAAATATACATAAAACCAGGCAAACTTATTTAGCACACAAACTCTAAATCTCTACATTTAAAAATATATACAACTATTTGGTACCCAAAAGGAGGAAGAAGAAAGAATGATGTAAGGCAATATGGGTCAACTTTAATTCTGAAGATTCATATACTGGCTTTCTCAAAATCTTAGTTGTGTTGGGTATGCTTGTATAGAGGGTTTGCTGGAGGGATTTGGGGGCTGATCTAGGGCATAGATATGCCCACAAGAGGCAGTAATGCACAAGCTTTATTGGCTGGTGCCTGGACAGGGCTGCATGAAAAGTGGAAGTCCTTCACAGCAAGACTGTCCAGGGGCACCTGGGTGGCTCAGTCAGCTGAGTGGCCGACTCTTGGTTTCGGCTCAGGTCATGATCTCAGGGCTGTGGGATCAAGCCCAGTGTAGGGCTCCATGCTCAGTGCAGAGTCTGCTTGAGATTCTCTGCCTCTTCCTCTCCCTTTGCCCTCCCCACCCCCCACTCGCACATGCACACTCTCTCTCTAAAACAAATAAATATATAAAATCTTTAAAAAAAAAAAAAAAAAGGAAAGACTGTCCAGAGGCTTAAGGAAAAGAAGCCAGCCTCCAGAAAGAAAGGAGAGCAAGGGAACTCCCAGGAGAGAGGGAGCTTACATGCTAAGTGACTTCGCTCAGAAGCATGAGAGGGAGTCTCTGGGTCAGAGAACTCCAGAGGGAGTAGCAGCCTGAGGTATTAAAACCACAAGGCCCTATCTTATCAATGGTCAACAGATGCTGGGTAAGGTTTCACAGAGTATGTAAAGCAGGCAGGCTGTAAATGGCTAACACTCTGCTTGTGCTTCTTTCTTTCTTTCGTAATTGGATGTGTAAAAATGTGAATTTAGGATGAGTGGGCTATTGAGCTAACAATATTTCAGCCTACATACATGAGCAACTCAAGGGCCAAAAGACAGAGGCCACCTCTGGCTCATTTATGTAACAGCTTGCCATTTGGCACTAAAGGGAAGAAACTGTAGGCCAGTGACACTCACATTCCCCTGTTCTAGAGGACATGAGGGGCTGTGCCTGGTTCAGGCGAGGTCTAGGGTGTGAGGTCAACCCACCTCACTGATTGTTAAAGCAGAAATGGATAGCCTTCATTCTTAACATTATACTTAACAGTTGATGCTTTGAAAAACACGGATCTTAAAAGCCTGACAGTAGATTCTATCCAACTGTGCCCGAAATGATTTGATTGTTCCATGAAAGTACCTTCTGGAACTTTCAGATAAAATCTCAACACCAAACATTTTTAGGATCACTGTATCAATTTTCCTTCTTTTAGCCTTTGAAGGACTGGGAAGTGGCAGAAAAGAAAAATACAAAGTCATTTCGGGGAATCAAGTCACGGCTTCTCTAAAACCTCAGTTATCCACCAGAAAAGAATTTCTAGATGTGTGAACACAAGACAACAATCTAGCCACGCCTTCTTCTCATCTGAAGCGGCACCACTGCTTACATTTCCCTGCGGGAATGAAGGCTGAGAGAACTAACTGGAAGGAGCATCAGGCCAGGGAGAGATCTGATGCTGAGGCCAGCTGTCAGAGGGAGCAAAGCAAGCAGGCTGCCCCTGGGAAAGACAGAGCCCGGCCACCTAAGAGTCTGATTTCATAAACCCTTAGTTTTCTCATCTTTAAAAAATAATAATCAATTGTAACAAAGGTACCACTGTGGCGCCTGATGTTAATAGTGGGGTGTGTTGGGGCAGGGATAAATGGGAACACTCTATATTTTCCATTCTGTTTTGCTATGAACCTAAAACTGCTCTAAAAAAATGAAGTATATATTTAAGAAAAGAGTAACATCACCTTCCTCACAGCATGGTCAAGAGATCAAATCAGATAATGCACCTGGCTGGTAGAAGAGGTCCAATGAACACTGCGGGCCTCCATCCACGCTACCTCCTCACTGCCCTCCTAGGCCACAAGAATTAAGCAGAGATAAGGGAGAATAGCTTGAAAAAAAGAGGACACTTAGCTACCCTCAGAGTAGGCAAGGCAATTCAAGAAGTGAATTAACAGGATAGAAAAGGAAAGAGGCCAATGTCACCCAGAGATGACAGGATGCAGAGCTGGGTATAACAGTATTTACAGAGACTGCAGGCCTGGAGTGTACCACAATTACAGCATTTAGCATCCTCTAATAGGCATCAAGATGCAGTGAAGACAGTCCTGGGAATGATGCTCTTCTTGATGCAGTTCCTCACTGAGCAAGGCCTGAGTCTAGTACCCTTCTATCTGTCATTGCCCAGCATGAGAAAAACCGTCCCAGCCATGACAGTTTCCAATTTTAACCCATATCAAATTAAAACATTCATTCATGAGCCTTGCTCAATTTATCTCTTTCAAATGCTGAAATAGATTAGTTCTCTGTCCCTTTCTCCAAGGCTGCGAAAGTGTTCTGTTTCCAAGATTCTTTTTCCAAATGCTAAAATGCCAATTGCTACTTATTGAGTACCTATTGGTGGTACAATGTGAACTATAAGTGAGGATAGAGTAGGATGCCAGATTTAGGAAATAAGAAGATTCCATGTGACATAAACTTACATAAAATATATATGTTTATCTGACATGCAAATTTTAACAGAATCCTGTATTTCATCCAGCAACCCTAAGACAGAAGGACAGAACACATTCAATACCTGCTTCCATGTCCAGGACCAGCTCCTGGCTTGTGCCCTGCTCTACCTTGGGCCTGAAAGAGGGACTAAAAACTCAAGGGCCAGACAGAAACAGAATGGCCAGGTCCAGAGCAACTGGAAATGATAGGGCAGGTGGTAAAACAGGAGTGAAGGCCCTGACTAAAGCAACTGATAAAAAATACTAAGCTTGCTTTTAAGAGTTTGAGCCAGGTTTTGAGAGGTCTAGAGAAAAAAAAAATAGTTTGCTAGCTAAGGAAAAAAAGTATCTGTGAGCCACAGATCAGCCCACAGACGAGCAGTTTGCAGTGCCGTCTCTGGTTTATAGGCACATGTCTAGATCTGACCGCACTGTGTTTCGGTCTGTGGGTGTAGTGCTTACCCATGTGCACTCAGCAGGCAGCCCCTGGCCCACCTGTGGCAAAGGCTGCCCTCGCCACCTGCTCTAGGACTGTGCTGGCCCGACTGTCGGTGCTGTCTCTTCGCCAAGAATGACTGGAGTTAGCAAGGTCCTTGAGACCCGAGATGTATAAAGCATAATGCATACACATCTCAGCAATTCTCTTCTGTTGGATTTCACATTTTAGAAAGCATTGAGAATTTTAAATGCTCTGTTTTATAAATCGAACTGCAGGAGTCGAAAAGGAAGAAGTGGCTGAAACCTGCCAATCATCTATCACAGGGCACCATAAGGGGAACTTGATAACAATTTACCACACACTCTTCACAATGTCCCTGTGAGGTATTATTACCCCATTTTACAGATGAGAAAGCTGAGGCCAAGCACAGGTGCAGAGGAAGAGCAAGGCTGTGAACTTACTGGTTCTGATTCTTGTCACTATACCATTTAAGAGAGCCCCCCCCCGTCTTTTTTGCTGCTTGTCAACTTTTTTTTGTTTTTTTTTTTTAAGATTTTATTTATTTAGAGAGAGCACACATATGTGTGGGAAGGGGCACGGGGAGAGGGAGGGAGAGAATCTCAAGCAGACTCCTTCGAGCCAGATGTGGGACTTCATCTCACAACCCTGAGATCATGACCTGAGCTGAAACCAAGAGTCGGATGCTTAACCAACTGAGCCACCCAGGTGCCCCCGCTTCCTGTCAACCTTAAGACTGTCAAGCCCAGCCTCCAAGCCTTCCCGCTGCTCCGCATATACAGGGCAGCCCTCTCTGGGGTCCAAGGAGATGGCCAGACCTGGCACCAAATGGCATTCCCCAAACCAAGCTTGTGAGCCAGCTCAAGGAAAGAAGCTTGCAGCACTGCCTCTCCCTGTCTGCCTTGCATCTTTCATGTCCTTCCCTCCCCTCCACTTCAGCGTGCCTTCTGTCCCCAGCTCTCCTCCTGGCCCTGGAGACTACCTGCGCAGAGAAGATGGACGCCCCGCTCCGTCACTGGATTTGTGGAGAACCGCGGATCCCTCTCCTTCACACCAAGCAGCTGACTGCACCTACACCTGTTCTCTTCAGCTGCGCCAGTTCCTGAGCTCTATCACTAGCACTTGGGTTTCCCTTGGCCAGTTTCTCCTTCATTTTCACCACTACTCTTCTTTCTTGTCTCTGTGTGAGCAATTTGTTTGTCACCAGGTACTTGAAGCTGCCTCTTAACCACTGAGTGGGTATGTACGTGTGCGTATTTTCTTCAGAGTCAGATGTCCTGAATTCTCCCACAGCCAATTTTAGTATACCTTTTTTTTCTAAGACAGCAGGAGATACATAAAGGAGGAGTGATTATTTAATGCTGTTGTATGAACCCCAATGGGCCACTGAGCATTAATTCCCCAGTGAGCTGAAAGAGTGGTTAGGCAGTAGCAATCTCTTCATAAAAAGAGTCAGAATGCTTGATAAAGCCATTTTAAAACATGAGAATTCTAGTTAATCGCTACTTGTGAGGACAGATTGTCCCGTTTCTAAGAAGTATCTTATTCCCTAAGAAAGAGCCAGTTTTTCTAGACCAGGGAACTGGATCATATGCTATTTAATGGTTCTCTTTCTTTGTGACCAAATTCTGACATTACTTTATAAAACTTCTGTGCTGTTACTAAGTGGAGGAGGGTACAGGGCAAACAACAACAGCAACAAAACAAACCAAAACAAACAAAAACCTCCAAACCAAAAGAACAATGTCCAAACTTGACTAAAATGTTTAATACATATCTCTAAAATTTCTATGGGATAGTAAGTTAGCATATCAAAAGAGGTTAGAAAAAGGTTTGTCGATCTGCGAGTATCTAGTACACACCTTTCTTGGGAAGAAGCACTATTACTGAGAACGTTTTGTACATCCACAAGCTCTGCATCAGCTGAGGGTCTATCACTGGCATTTACTTCCACACCCAATATATTGGTCTGGTGGGTAAGGACTACGGCCTCTTTATACAGAGGTGTCCCTCGAGTTCAAAGGTTCAACCTCAGGGTTTTGAGTCTGTTTGATGGTTTTTAATTGACCTAAAACTGCATTCATTAGATTACCGCTGCTGAGACATCTGGGGTCACTGGGAGGCCAGCAAGTGTTCCTGTGCTGGCCCGATGCCAGCTAATCTTCCCTGCCTGGTCCCCAGGCTTTTCCAAACTGGGAAGCATCAGCAGCTACAGATCGCGGCGAGCAATCAAGACAAACTGGTGTCCCTTGTTGGGATATCACGAAGCTCTCTTTGTTCTAAGAAGGAGATCTAAAATATTTTTCCATAGAAAACAAATACTAGTCTCATGGAGGGTCTCATCTCAAAAGATTTAAGTTTTAATATTTCTAATTAAAAAAGCAAGTCCACACATTCTTTTAACTCATGCATGTCATTCTACGGCTTCAAATTTTCACTACATTTATCTTTTTTGCACTAGTCACACAATGATGTTTTAGAACTGAAACATGCTCTCTTTAAGGGACTTGCTTACAGATTTGTCAAGTTCCTAAAGACAGATAACTTTTTGTTTTTTAATATTCTTTTTTTAAACTTTACAAATACTATGAGTTAGAACATAATTAATGCAAAAGATTAGCTTGAGATTTATATAAAAATGGGCAAAAATCAGGTATTTATTTAATTGTATTATTTTATCTTTTTTTTTTTTTTTTTTTTTTGGAGGTAAACAAACTAGCCTTAGATAGTCAAACCCTGTTCTTCTTCAGTTAGCAAGAGGGTTACAGGGCATAAGTGTTCCCTTTTCTTTTTTTTCCTTTCTCATGTATTCTTTAAATAGGCTTTATTTTTTAGTGCAGTTTTAGGTTCACAGTGAGACTGAACAGAAAGTAGAGATTTCCCATATACCCGCTGCCCAAACACCATACAACCACCTCCACTATCAGTATCATGTGGCAGCATGATGTATTTGTTATATCAATGAAGCTACATGACACATCATAATCACCCAGGTCCACAGTTTACATTAGGGTTCACTGTTGTTCTTGCACATTCCATGGATTTTGAAAAATGTATAATGACTTGTATCCACCACTATAGTATTATACAGAATAGACTCACTACTGTATAAATCCTCTGTGCTCCAGTTATTCATCCCTACCTACCCCCCCCACTCCTGAAACCAATGATCTTTTTTACTGTCTCCCCAGTTTTGCCTTGTCCAGGATTTCATATAGTTGGAATTATGTAGTATACAGCCTTTTCATATTGGCTTTTTTTTACTTAGTAACTATGCATCTGAGGTTCCTCTGTATCTGAATTTGCATGGCTTCATAACTCATTTCATTTTAGACTGAATAATATTCCATTGTCTGGATGTACCACAGTTTACGTATCCATTCACCTTCTGAAGGATATCTTGATTGCTTCCAAGTTTTGGCAATTATGAATAAAGTTGCTAATAAAAAAGAAGTGGCAGGACACAATTGTTTTCTTTTCAAATTAAAACCAGTTAAAGGATTATAAATTGTAATTTTGTAAGTTAGTATTATTTGAAGGTAGAATGTATTAGTTATAAATGTATTAGTTATAAATGTCACACAGTATAGGAGAATAATTTGTAAACCTTCTGAAATGATTACCCTTAAAATTGTTCATTATTAATGAATAGTTGGATGCCCATTACATTCTAGAATCCATGATTTTATATGATTCTGAAAGTAATCCTTCTGTATACTGGAAGTAACAGTTTTAGACATTAACTGGGCATAGCAATAATAAAAATGTTGTATTAAAAGGTGGTATTTTAAAAATTACTTGTGAAAAGCAATATTTATGTATTTTAAATACCAGAAGTGCTGGTTCCTGAGTACAATCTTGGAGTAGCAACGAGTAATTCTACAAGATTTATAATCCATAATTGGTGTATCACATAAGGTACTTTATCATCCTTAATAATAGAGCCAGCATGTATGGAACATTTATGTGTCAGGAAATACGTAAAGCATTTACATACTCTCTCAGTCCCTCACAACAACCCTGCAAGGAAGGTAGTCTCCCCACTGAGATTCCCACTGCACAGATGAAGAAATCAAGAGGTTATGCCATTTTCTCAGGGTCAGACCTCTAGCAAGTGGTGGAGGTTGGCTCTGAATTCAGGCTGACTCCAAAGCATATGACATACTGTCATGTACGCTGTCCTGAAGTAAACATATGACCCCTGCAATCTGGGGAATTTGCCTTTCAAATAAGCTTCCGAAAAACTATTAACTCATGTGTTACTGATACACATCTTTATATGTTTTCTATTACCTATTAAATCATTCTAAGTAAATTAAACTTTTTAATAGTGAGACTTTCAGAAACATGACATGCAAAACCACCTTTTAATTTTTCTTTTTTTGAAAACCTTCCGGATATAGAGGAGAAACATTATATTGGTAGAGTAAGGAACTGAAATGAAAATGAGACAATCTCTTGCTTCTAGTGCCCTGTAGGATAAAGTTATTTTACATACATTGAGAAAGAATTTTGCTTTACATTAATTTTAACCTAAAAGTTCCTTCCCTTGAAAGACGTTAATTCATCTCTATTTGGACATCCTACAGTGTTAGCGCACAATTTTATTCTTGGTTCACAACAGATGACATTTTATCACCAATGGAACACCCTAAAAATTTTGTTTTGTGGCTACTGAAAAAAAGACATATTACTCAATATGAGTTTAAATGTCAATAGCACACTATAAATTGCCCCTAAATTGGCAGGATCAGATTTCTCACTAAACACCTGCATTAAAAAAAAGTACAGAGATATTGATCGTTTTTCAATGCTCTTTCTACTACAGATTCATTTAGACTTTAACTACGTTACTACGGCTATTACTAAAGATGGAAAACAAGTATCTTGGACTATATGTGATACGATTTGTAAGGTAAGCATTAACATCTAATATGCTTGTATCATTAACCACCCTATAAACTAAGATTCTCTATGGACTGAAGATCATTTGATTTGTTTTGTAAGTGATGGCAAGTATTTCCTGGGCTTGAAACTGCATTACTCTAACCATTCTGTTAGAGCTTTAAAATCTGATAAGGCCTGATTTTTTTTTTCAAATGTTAGAAGAAGATAGTAATCATTCATCATTCATTCTGTTGCTGGATGGCAAGTGTCCAGCATTAAATATATGGCAAATTCAGTGACCTGTTAAAGTAGACTGCATTACTTAGTATTAGCTTTGGGTACCAATGACTTCCAATTTTCTTCAGCTATTTTACAGCTTAAAAATCAGGCAAATACCTTCATAAATTTAAGAAGAAGGAAAAAAAAAAGATACCAAGTTTATCAGCAGAAGTCAAATTATTTTACTATTCAAAAAGATGACACAAAACAATAGTAAAAATGGGAAAAATGAATATATAATCTACCTATTGCAGATAATAAAGGTTGATTTAACCCACACCCAAATCTTCTTCTCTTGTTTGTCTGCGCAACATGAGATATCAAAGCTAAATGTATGCTTTGCTAGCCTCTCCACAGCTAGAGGTGGCTCTGTGACAAAGTTCTGGCCAATGAGACATTTGCCCACGTCTGCTGGTAGCTCTGCTTTCCCTCTTCTTTCCGCCTTGAATGAGGCCTGATGGGGTAGATGAGCTGTGAGAGTGGCTATTCTGCTCCCATAAATGAATGAAGCTCAGGAGCACTGCCGAGGCATCATCCTGACGGAGCGGACAACCATGGCCTGCCCCCCGGTTATGCTTTAAGTTCAAACTACAGTTCTTTTGCTGAGCATGTAAGGGAGGATCGTTATCATCAGGGAAAGGAGAGGTGACACTGAGTCTGTCACTTGCCTTGCCCAAGCAACCTGGGGCTGCGTCAATGTGAGGGAGGGGAAATGAGCCTATTACCTTTGAGAAGATGGCCAAAATCTTTTTTTTTTGCCTAGAATATCCTAAAAATGGAGCCCATGATAAACTGAGGAAAGGAGCAGAGTTTGGGAACAGCAACTCATGTTAACTGGATAACTGAATTAATTTTTACTTTGGGACTTGAGTGTGTGTGTGTTCATGTATGCATGTGAATTAATGTTTGGTCAAAAAAATGTGCCACCATAAAACAGACTCTTAACTATAGAGAACAAACTGAGGGTTGCTGGAGGGGAGGTGGGTGGGAGGGATGAGCTACATGGGTGATGGGTACTAAGGAGGGCACTTGTTGGGATGAGCACTGGGTGTTTTATGTAAGTGATGAATCACTAAGTTCTACTCCTGAAACTAATATTACACTATATGTTAACTGAAATTTAAATAAAAACTTGAAATTAAAGGAAAAAAAAAAACAACTAAGGTTATTGTTATTTAACTCATAGACTATCAACCACCAGTGAATTTAACATTTGAGTCCCTATCTTTTGGTTGTTTTTGAGTGATCAGATCAAAACTGGACTTATACATACCCCCAATTAAGGGAAATAGGAAGTTTTTCTTTGCATTATTTTTTTAAAGATTTTATTTATTTATTTGCTAGAGACAGAGAGAGAGATAGAGAGAGAGCACAAGTACGCAGAGCGGCGGCAGAGGGAGAGGGAGAAGCAGGCTCCCCGCTGAGCAGAGAGCCCAATGTGGGACTTGATCCCAGGACCCTGGGATCATGACCTGAGCCGAAGGCAGACGCTTAACCGACTGAGCCACCCAGGTGCCCCTTTCTTTGCATTATTTATTTTCAAAATATTGTTTGGTAGCTGAAATTGCTCTAAACAGTTGCATAAAAATAAATCATATGATTTATCACAGAAATTATGGTAGCTGAGTCCTCTGTCCAAGTTTTAAATGACTGATGTGTTGCAGGGGTTATGGGGAGGGGCATAAATGGTTAACAAAATAGGTATGTAATCAAGGTTCCTGGATTCACCTAGAAAACAGTAACTTTACAGGAGAATTTGAGTTTCTTTCCTCTACCTTGCTTGAAAAAAGTAAAATATTTCTTCAGAGTGGGATAAATTATTCAAGTAAACATTGTTATCAAAGTAGACTACTACATTATATTTTTAGATGTAAATCTCAAATATTAGTTAAAGTATCTTCTATAATATAATTACCCACAGCGCTGGAAAAACAGAATTACTCTAATACTTGCATCCATTCTTGTTAACTACATTACATAGCTTAAGCTATCTGAAAAGGCCTCTGGTTAAAAAATATGTAGAAAGGTATTTTTACTTAATACTATGCTTCGAGTTAGTAAAACTAATAACACTAGTTGAAAAGTTTGTTATCCACTCTTATAGAGTTACATAGCTGAGTTACAATTTCTTTTTCTCAAATGTAAAACTTCTCTCCCTCAAATATGTATATATATACTTATATGTGAAAGAATATAACTTTCCCCCTATGTTTTATTACAACTATACCAAATCTTGTTTAAAAAGGTCAGTATACTTGTGATCTTCAACTATCAATTTCCATATAAAACTGACCCTCTTATACTATGTATTTTCTTCTCATTGTTTGAACAATATTCGAATTCCACATCCTTCGTTTCTGGAAACGAGACTGTTATTCCAAATAGAGAAGAATGACCTTCTACATTGACAGAAAATACCTTCCAAGTACTGAATATAAAATACTGTCCTTGGCTTAGGACTCTTTAACTTGATTTAAAATATCCTTGTTTAAAATGCTCCTCAGAACTAGGAGACTATTTTGCCTTCTCCCAGGATTCTCTGTCGGATTTACAAGGAATCTGTCCATCCTCCTTGCTTCCTTAGACCTGTCTTAGAAGAAGGATGCCCTTCCAGCAACTAATTACTCACCTTTGAATTTACTGACAAAGATCTGAGGTCCTGGAATCTAATGGATCAAATGCATGGCCTGCAAATATTTATCCATGTTTGCCCAGGAAACAAGCTGGGCAAAGGTGAGGGTGTTAGAGTGGCCTCAGTCCTCCATCACACTGTCTGGCTCCTGTAGAACATGCTCTCATAAAAGGAAGCAGACCAAACTTTTGTCAGTCAGGCAGAGAGAAAATTCCAGAACAAATTCAGTTAGCTTCGGGGTGCAAGTGCCAGCCTGTTCTAGTACTGGACTCTGTGGACCCCAATTCCAACTCCATTCCCACAGGTTCCTTTGTGCCTGGCCGAACCGTTCATTCCTTCCAGAATCATCTGAGCATCTGCAGCTACATGACCCACACTGCCTTCAATCCCTGTCTACCAGGGGCTAACCTTTGCACAGCCATATGTCTGTAAGTCTTATCAGTGCTACTAAGTACCTCAGTTCTGGTTCTACGTCTGCTTTTTCTCCTCTCTGACTTGGATCTTTGGGTACTAGGCTCTGCTCAGCTTCGACCCATGACTACCATGATACACCACGCTGGTATTCTTTGAAATCCAGACTCACATCTCAACTCTATTCTCAGGACTACTGGTAACCATCTCTTGTAAAGAAACTGCCCTCCTGGCATGGTCTCTAGCCTTTGGGCCTCGTTAGCCACTGGCCTAGTCCATCAGATAAAATGCCACTACACATGCTTACATGTATGTACACTTCCACAAGCCAAGAAGCACAGTGCTGTGATCCTTGCTACCGAGCTAATCCCATTTACAAGTTTTTGTTTGTTTGTTTTTACTGAGTAACCTATATAGATGCTGATTCATTATAATTCAAGGTACCCTTCTCCTAAATCAAGTAATTCTTGACAGAGAAACTTAAGCATTCCTCTATGTTTTTCTAAGAGTTTTTCCAAAATATCTTCAGCACAAGGCTCTAAATAATGAAGTGGCAAAAGATTTGGATAATGGTCATTTCAAAATTGAAGGATGGCTTCAACTACTTTTCAACTATTATATAGCTTGATCTTTGGCATGGTGCTCAAGGGCATAACCAAGTCCACAGTGAGGTGGCTGCTGACAGATAAGGTTCTCTATTCTAACAACCTGAGATCACAGCAAACAAGCTGGACTTTGTCCAAACCCTTGAAAGATGCCAATTACACTTCATCCCTCTTAATCATGAAGTCTGTGAAGAAGTAATCACTGTTCTACCACTTCTAGAGAGCATCACAAAAACAAACCTGTGAAGTTTAACAAAAGACCACATTAAAAAATGTAGTTCTGTTGTAAACCACTTTACCCAGTTTCTAGCCCCGATGACAAAGTATGGCAGATATATGATTTGTATGGAAAATGTTTTGTTTGCTCCTTTTAAGTGAAGTGCCTGGGTGTTTCGCTTCGTACCTGTAGATTCAAAGTTGTAACATAACTACCCAAAAAAGGATGGAGTGGATGTCATCCTCACTTCAACGAACACTTTCCTTTTGCTGACATTTATATAAACCAAGAATTTGTTAGCTACAACAAGAAAAATGCATTTCTATTACAATATGATCACAATCATATATTTTACCAATACTTAGCAATTATATCATGTGACATGAAATCAATTATCAAGGTATTTTTGAGTACCTAACTGGTGCCCAGCATGTCGGTTTCCTTCTGCTTAACCCATAACAATTCATATCTGCAGCCTGTTGCGGTGTTTGTGTCTTGTGGTTGTTTCTCCAGGTAGACAACAGAGTGGAAAGCATGGGAATGTACCCAAAGTCTTTCCTTTCCTTCCCAGGACGTCAGGCGAACCAGCTTTTTATACCCAGTGGTAATGCAGGTATTGATGACTAATGGACCCAGTCATTAGAAGGACAAATTCTGGGACAAATAGGTAGTGAGAAAGACAACTCAAATAGCTAAACTTGAGGTAGAGGTGACAGGGGGTAGGGGTGGTAGAGAGAAAAGATTAGTTGGAGAATATTCTAAATCACTAGTTATGTATAAGAAGGGGATGGGAGGGAGTGAAGACAGCAAACACACAAATCTTATATAATGGAAATAAAAATGACACTGGCAAAATATTTCAGGGCTTCCAAACCATACACTACAATGTAGGTAAATTCAAAATAGGTAACTACAATGGGTACTTATCTTGACTATTACTGTGTTCCAATGTACACAGCAACAGCAAGTCCCCAGAGTCAAGTAATTTCTTTCCTATGATCTCCAGAAGAAAACTCGCTGGAAAATAGGAAATTAAGAAAATTAAAAATTTCACTCAAATGCTTGCTTCAGCAGCACATATACTAAAAATTTCACTCAATTTTTCACAGGAACAGAGTTATTTCTAATCCCTAATTGTGTATTCAAGGGGTTAAGCACACTCTTGTGAAATCTGTGTTACATATAAAAGTAGACAGATACACAAAGGTTTGTTTAACACCAGAAGATGTTTTTTCTTTTTATTTTATTGTAAAACTCAGAGCCCCATGGCTGTCAGGCATGAATATCTTCAGTGTCAAAAGTCACTAAGAAAATACAATTATCTTATTTGCAGATGCAGTTGTTCCTAAAACCATAAAAGGCCACTGGTTTAAAACATGGTCTCTCAACCTCAGGACTACTGACACTGGGGTGGATAATTCTTTGTTGTAGGGGCCGTCCTGTGTTCTGCTGGATGTTTACCAGTACCCCTAGTTTCTACCCATTAGATGCCCTGTCGCACGTACCCCCAGATGTGACAGCCAGTGTCTCCAGACATTGCCATATGTCCCCTGATGGGGGTGGGGGAGGGCAAAATAGCCCCAGTTGAGAACCAATGGTTAAAACAAATAGTTACATTAGAATAATATTCTGGATACTTTTACAGGACTATGTACTAGGCACAATTCAATTTAATCCTCAGTAATAACTCTTATGAAGTAGGGTCTATTTTAGCCCCCATTTTACAGATGAGAAAACTGAGGTACAAAGAGATTAAGTTACTTGCCCAAGGTCAGCGGACACATAAGTAGCAGAGGGGGAAATCAAACACAAGGAATCTGGCTCTGGAGTATAGACTCCTAACTTCTACATGATACCTTTCCTTCCCAGGATGTCAGGCTAACCGGCTGATATAGGCGGAATACATATAAATCAGAATTATTTTTCATTCAAGATTTTTAGTAGTCTTATAACATTGGCCATCTTATATACCCCTAGTGAGTTCAGAAGAGTCATTTGTAAAACAGGAATAATAATGAGATTAAAATAAGATACTTTATCAAAGGTACTTAGGCCTCAAAAAGTTCTAAGAATAATGAATAGAATATTCTTATTTATCCCTACTCTTTACATGTGGATATATCTTTGGTTTCTCTTCCCTGTTTACCTGTGCATAGCAATTAGAATCAGTTATACAAAGAAACTACTGTAAAACCTGGCTTCTTCTGCTTTGGGTTACCCCTACCCGTAACCTGAAGCACAAAACACTGCCTGACTGGGTTACAGCCTGACTGATCACAAACCACAGCAACAGGCCACACAATTTGCCAATGGCCGTTGAGTAGCCCGAGTTTATGCGCTTCGCTGGGCTTCACAGACTGCATCATGCATAGTATCCATAGATAGTAAGTAGAACCCCGCCCCCCCAAAGATGTCCACTTCCTAATCTCTGGACGTGTGAAATGTAATTTTAAAATGCAAAAAGAGAGTTCACAAATGTAATGAAAATTACATCTAATTATCTAAGGATAATTAACCTTAAAACACAGAGATAAGCCTAGATTCTCTAGGTGGAGCCCAACTGAGGCCTTGAAAACAGAGAATGTTCTTTAGCTGGAGGCAGAAGAGATGCAGAAGGGAAAGTCAGAGATTTGGCTGAGTGGCACTCAAGGTGACGTCAGTTTGAAAATGGAGGGGCAATGGGAACAGGAATGCAGGCAGCCTTGAGGCGCTGAGAGGCTCCTCGCTCACAGCCAGCAAGGAAATTGGGACCTAGGCCCTGCAGTTGCAAGGAACTCAATTTTACCAACAACCTGAATGAGCCTCTGAGTGGATTCTCCTCCAGAACGTCCAGGTAAGGGGCCCAGGCCGCCTTCATTTTGGCCTTATGAGACCCAGTGCAGAGAAGCCAAACAAGCCCACTCACTCTGACCCACAGAATGGTGAGACATTAATTATATTGTTTTAAGCTTCTATGTTTGTGATAATTTGTTAGAACACCTGTAGAAAACTGACACAGCACACAACATGCTTGAACAAGGAAGAATGACTCATCCACTGCCACACCATGAATTTACCAAGTGGCCCACACGGGTTTAGAAACCCGGTCTTTCAACCCCCAAACTATTTCTTTCAATAATTAAGATCTGCGTCAACCTGGAAGCAAACGGGTTTACATCCCGTTTACTCACTGGCTCCTCACCACAGCCAGGAAAGCCGTTCACAGATGAGAAAGGCTCAAAGGCATTGTGTACTTACACAGGGTTGGACTGTTAATAAGTGACAGAGCCATACGCTCTTTCATCTCTTTGCTTTTGAATACATTGCCTTTAACAGTAAAAATGTAATAAGTATAGAGGATTAAACAATGCAAGGCATAAAAGCACAGAAAGACAAATGATTTTCTGCTGAAGGGAAACAGGTAAGAATTTGTGGAACTAGTAAGATTTAAGTTGGGTCTGGATGGACAGGAAAGATTTCCAAAGATGAATGCTAAGATGCGATTTTTTTTTTTTTTTTTTGAAACATGGAATCAAATTCTGGTGTGTGTGTTTGTGTGTTTTAATCGGTCACCATTAAAGTTAAAGTGTTTGGGCTTTATCCCATTATGAAGTAGCACTATGAGAGGCTGTTAACTAAAGAGCATCTCTGGGTATGTACATTTGATTAATGAACTAGTATTTCGCAGGTATGTTTGTATCACAGTTAATCGAACAACGTGAAAATGCTGGTGAATTGTCATTTCAAGGACACAGAATTTTCTGTAGTGAATATAGAGCGGAATCCCAGACAATCTGCCTCTAACAAGTAGTCCTATGACAAAGACACTTCCAATAAGATAAATGCAGCTGGATGCAGCAGAGATGGAGGGAGACCTCTGTGTAGCCAGGCAACCCTGTCTTCTCCAACACTCAGGAGGCTCCGTGCCATGGCTATATTGGTACTAAAAATCAATACTCCACCCCTTGGCCACAGCTGATTAGACACCTAACTACAGCTGGGTCAGATTCTCCATTCTGGGAATTTGGAATTGAGTCTCTGAGACGCTTTTTGGAATATTAGTACTTGAACTCATTGGGCATGTAAGCTGAAGGACTGAGCCGTAGAGAGCTTGTTTGTAGAAGAAAGAATAAGGCAGATATATCTAGAGACAAAAGATAAGTAGCCTAGGATAAGAAACTGGAGGAATAGCAGTCTTAGTTCCAGTGGCTTCCAGATTCCTTGTTCTAGGCCCTGTGATGTCTTGCTGTATTTCTTGACTTGGATGCATGAGATACCCTCTCTTATCTTTACAATAAATATCTCTCCCCACTTATTTTAACCTAAATTGAGTGGATTTATATTCTTACAAACAAATGATCCTTGCATCAAATTCTCAAAAAAAAAGCACTTGGGACCATGTGTCTTTACTCTGTTCCAAACACTTGGGAAAACCCCAAGACTAGGTCAATCTACTTGTCTGCCTTCTTCAAATATGTCGGAGGGGCTGAATCCTGCTAAAGAAGATCAAACGAGTGAGCAGATGGGGCCATCACAAATCCATGGCTGCAGCCCCCACTGTGTGCCAGCAAGCCACCTGTTTCTCTAGTCAACCTTCTTGTTGCCCCTAGTCATCCTGCAGCTACCACCCCCTCCTCCAGTCCCAACCACTGTGGTCTTCTTGAAAGAATGGTCTCTGTACTTCCCTACCTCGCCTGCAGTATGGATTCCACTCCAAACATGCCACTGAACCTGCTCCAGCAGGGGCTCGATTTCTGCCGGCTTGTTACCAAATCCGAAGACCAATTCTTCGTCCTTATCTTGTTTCTCAGCATCATTTGACACTGCTGAGACTCACAGCTTAAAATGTTAAATATCCAAAAATACTCCCAGGGTGGCGCACTCTGCTAGTTTGTTCTTTCTGTGCTTCTGATGTCCTTGCCTGTTGTCTCGTCCTCTGTGAATCCCTTACATGTTGATGTTCCTCAGGCTTTAGGTCCTGGACTCTTGTTAATAGGACACTCTATCCCCAAGGGAGCTCATCTACTACTGAGGCCTAACGGTCTTAAAGAATAGTATCTCTAGTTCGGTCCTGTCTTACTGTGTACTTCCAATGGCCTGCGAGAGACCTTCCACACTTGGACATCTTTCTCATTTAATGTAAAACACCCCAAGCCAAGTCCATCTCACCTCTCCCCTCTTCTCCTTTCCCTGGGTGCCCCCCATGACCCCCAGTACAAAAACCAGGAACCCAAGCACCGTCTTTGACTTTACTTCCTCCTTCCACCTCCCTATAAATGTTCAAAGTTCTGTAAACATTGTCTTTTAAATATGTCAAGGATCTGCCCACTTTTGCTTTCCCACCATCCCTATGTTAAGTAAGCCATCATCACCTCTCACCAGGATTACTACAAAGCTTAACATGTGCCCGACTCCATTCTTACCCAAAAATGCAAATTTGATATTATTTGTCCAGTGTTACCATCACTTAGGACCAAGTAAACATGCTTTGTTGTTACTTCTACACAAAATCTGAGTGCCAAGTCAGTAACAATGCTTACTTTGACTCACAAATCTTTTTTGGTAATATACCACATTATGAATTTAAAATTAATATTTCACTTGTGTTAAAATGGTCATACTTTATGAAATGTCTCCCTTAAAAATTAAATAATTGCAAGATTATTTATTCTAAAATTTAGAAGTCATAGTTGCCCCAAGACTAGGAGGTAAAAAGGAAGCATATTTAGACTTTCTTTCAGACTGTCCTCTTTCTCTCCATCTTGACTTAAACAGCTTACCAGAACTTCCAATTATTTTCATTAATGCTCCAAGTATTATTTTAGATAATTCTATACACACGCAGAATCATGTATATATTATGTATAAACATGTCATTAAGGTATATACACATACATTAATACATACTAATAAACATGTGCTTCACGTTGAACACAATATTATTAAGAGAAGCTTTTCCAAACAAACTGATCATGGGTTTTACTTTCAGAATAAGTGTAAAAACAAACCAAAACAACAACTAAAGAACTAAAAACCAAAATGAAAATAAACGAAAACAAAATGCCAGCATGTTGTTTGCCACAAGCTGAGACAGAATATCGTCAACCCTTAAGCTCCTGTCCCCCCCTCACCTTCTCAGGCAAAGGAGTGACTTTGTGACTCCCAGTTCTTTAGACAAAATGGGTAAGATCCTCAAGGGTGCCAAGGCAAGGGGAGGTGGGTGCGTTCGCCAGGAGTGAATGCAGTCGTGGGAGGAGGATGTGTGTCAGACAGACTCAATGTCAAAATTCCAGGTGAAGCACCCAGGACCTCTGGAACCCCAGGCAATTCGCATGACCCTTCTTGGCCTCAATTTCCTATATGTCAATGAGGAAAATAATACCGAATTCACAGGGTTGTTCTGAGAATGAAGTGAGTTTAAATATGTAAAGTGCCTAGCTGGCACCTAACAAGAAACAAACTCTTAACAATGGTAAGCTGTAATTACTTTCATATTTTTCACCACTCTAGAATTAAAATTACAGATAAAAGAGACAAAAATCTATGCAAAGCTGAGACTGTAAAAATCTAGTTACTGGTTGTTTTAATTATATATAGATCAAGTTACACAGAAAATCACTGAAAAAGACTATTCTCAGAACAAGAAGAATAACATGCATTCTACTGGGAGAAAGAAGGAAGCATATTATAGAGTATAACTAAAAAGCAGTATTTTTTATTAAATGTGTGGTCTTAACTGCTCCCTCTATTTTAAACCTGGAGAAGAAAATTATCAGGTATTATTGTTGTTGTTCTTCAGCAAATTAATAGCTAAAGTTTTAAAAGTCAAAGAATAAATAAGTTGTTTTAAATATTCAGGCAAAATTCTGTTTAAGAAAGAAATATCTAACTGGGGTCTCCTTATATAATGAAGGAAAACTCTAGGATTCATTATTATACAGACCTTCTCTTTTATGACCACTAATGTGCTCTGCGCCCCTGGGGTTTGCGAAGACAGGGTACTCCAGAGTGCAGTACGGGAGTGGTGATCTCACCTAGAGATGGAGGAAGAGTCGTCCCTCCCTGCCAGTTTAGTTTACCACCTTCAGATCAGCTCTTGAAAGTGCTGTCTGCAAAAATCCCCCAGTGCTTTGGACAGCCCTAACAACTCTATGGTGATGCCTGAGATTTCAAATCAATCAAAGGCATTCCTTCCTGAGACAGTCTTCCCGCAATTCCGCTGAGAGCCAAAGGCCCACATATATGCTAACCAATCATGTAACTAGACAGTTTCCTCCCTTACGAATTCTGAAACTAGCAGCAAGTGTC
Organism: Neomonachus schauinslandi; assembly: GCF_002201575.2. Classification (NCBI taxonomy): domain Eukaryota; kingdom Metazoa; phylum Chordata; class Mammalia; order Carnivora; family Phocidae; genus Neomonachus; species Neomonachus schauinslandi. Next base: position 43,162,124 of record NC_058410.1, on the reverse strand, counting down.
CCACAGGTCAGGAAAAAGGTAATCTGTCTGTGCACCAGTGTTCATGTCTGGAGTTCACTTCTCAAGCTTCCAGGGAAGCGAGAGTGCTCTTAGTCCCTGCTGATAAGCACAGTCACTTCGTGATCATTAAGGTGACTAGTCCCACATACAGTCCCACTTCTGCTGCTCTTCTGCTATCCACCTTTGTGTCATTAGCTCCACCTCTCTGTGAGAGAAGACACAAAAGGACGGAAGATGATTAATAGCATGGGTAAAAAATATGAAAGAAAAAGACAGCTACATTAAGACAGCTAAAACGAATACTTCATTACCTGTGGCATATTTGGCTGTAAAATCCTAAACCTCTATTACCACATTAAAGCCAAAGTAGGGGATTTAGGTCAAAGCTTTTACTTATCAAGAACACATACATCCAGATTAGTTTTCCTAATGAGAAATCTATAGTCAGTTAACTCAAACCAGGTATTACAGCTTGTTAAACTTCTAGTCCCCAAAGAAGTCCCTTCTAAATGCCTACATTCTAATGCCTTTATCTTATGAAAAGCTGGGGTGTAATTCTCCAGATCACAGGTGGGTGGAGAACTACAACCACAGAAGCAACTACACTGAATCCCAGATTTACAGGCAGATTCTAATGCAACTACATTAAAGAAGCATTAAGAAAGAAATAGATGAACAGCATTTCCCCCAAGGTCAACTGTTTTTAAACCTCTGTATTTTGGTTCATCACACTATGCCCTATCTTGGAATAGGACTCTTTCCTGTTTATAAAATTACTGTTTATTTGATTTCAATAAATTTTAGAAACATTGACAAGGCTTGGGAAATGCAGGTTTCTTGATTTTAACTTTTCCTATTTTCCTCACCACCAACGGCAAGCAGATTTAAAATTCTAAGACTGAAATAAAAAAAAGAACAGATTGAAGGGGCATAAAAAAAAAGGCTAGAGAAAAAGGAGATTAAAACATACTCGTGGTCAGCAAAGGATACCTTTACCTGTCTATATTAATCAGTATTTATTAAATAAATCCTACTCTGAAATCTAACATGAAATAACTTACAATTAAAAATAATATCATAGGTCAAAGCTTTCTATTATTTTAGGTTGAATCATAAGAACTTAAAACTAAATTCAGCCAAAATGTTCTTCAGAAAGTCTTTAAGAATATAATGTTCCAATTAAAGGAAGTAAACTTTTAGAACATTAGTTGATGTTCTGTTTCCAAATCTAATCCTCCAGGCATAAACTACAAAGTTAATAAAGACCAGATTAAAACCAACCAAGAACAAATTATTAATTCCGTTTTTCCATTTCACTCTTCAATTCTTGTTTTAAATGCACTAGGAGTCTCTGCTGCAGACGTAGTTAAAGCTGCAGCAGTTCTAATAATCAACGGATTTATCACAAAGGGTGTAGATACTTTCTAAATGAAAGCACCATATGCCTAATTATTGAGCTAAATTTATACATGTAGCTATCTCTGAATGAAACATTTTCAGCCTTTCGGCTCACAGAATATTTCTTTCCATGCCCTTAAGGTATTTCTCCAGATTTCATTCTTCTCCTTTTTTCCCTCTCCCCCAGTCTGAGTGCTGGGTGACGCACCAGGCCAGGAAGCCAGAGGGAACTGGACACTGATGAATGGTCACGCTCTCTATGGTCTTCTCAAGGATGAACATCACTTCTATGAGATAACAACTGAAAGGAGGCAAAAGAATGCTTACTTTCCTGCCACAGGAAGCAGGAATTTTGGCAACAACAACTGAGTAGGGAGGTAACAGCAGAAAACACAAGCTTGTATTGCAGCCCAGGCTTCCTTTTCTTTCCTGGAAATGACTTCTCAAACCCAGTTACTTACTGACAACCCCTTTCTCAACAAAAGGCCGAGCTTATTACTCTAAACAATTCCTAGTTACTGATAAATAAATACTATTTATTGAATAATGAATGCTATGTGCCAGGCATTATGCTGAGAGATTCACATACATTTCCTACTTCAATTCTCACGATGACTGTGCACAAAGAGAAACGTTAGCCCCATTTCACAGGTATGGAAAGGGATGTTCAGATGGTTTGTACTCTGTTACAGTGTCTCACAGTCAGACTAGAATTTTGGTGATATACTTAAATCGTTTCTCAATTTGGTTACATTTAAGACAAATTGCCTTCCATTGTTATATTCTGGGCTGTGAACCTATGGTATAGAAAAAGGTGTCTCCACACGTAAGGGGTCTAACATCTAGTTGGAAGATAACATATATGCCCATGAAATTAGCAACCCACAGGGCAAAGCCAGAAATAACAAATGCCATGGAAATTTGGAAAACGGAGAGAGATCAGTAAATGTTGGGAATGTGAGAAAGGGTTTCATGGAGGACATGGATGCTGAGCAAGTAAGAGGACTTCCGACTGAGAGGAATAAACTAAACAAGGCAAAGCCCTTAATTAGTTGTGTTTTGGAGATGGTATCTATGCAAGTTTAGTTCAAGCAGTTTAGTTTAGTTTAACTAAAGCTAAAGTCCCTCCTTATTTAAGAGCTATGACTCAAGAAGCAAACTGAGGCGGATTTAGAGAAGACCATGAGTGTCAGCCTAAGGAATGGACACTTCATTTTAGAGCAATGTTTTTCACACTCTAGTCACTGGACCAGACGTATCAGTCACCCGGGAACATGTTAATGGGGCCCACCCAGATCTCCTGAGTCAGAAACTCTGGGGGCAGTGCCCAGCAATCTGGGTGCGTTAACTTGCCCTCCAAGGGATTCTGAAGCTGGCTGAAGTTTGAATCCCTACTCCATAAGTATACTTGAGAGATAGGTGACTTGAAAGAAGTGATATTTTAGGAAAACTAATCCAATAGTGAACTACAGAATGAATTGGAAAAGGGACCATTTACAAGTTCATAAAATTCACAGAGCTTCTACCATGCAATTATTTATACAAGAAAGCCCTTTTCAGGAGCTACAAAATACTTAATTGGGAAACAGAAGACCAAGGTTCTTTCCCAAAATATCACTCCTTCTTACAGAGAAAATTTTTATTAAATTCTAATTTCTCTAGTGGAAAATAACCCCTAACCTATTACTTTTCATTTCTGTGTGGTACTGTAAATATTACTTATAAAAACATCATTGTCTCAAAAATATTTCCCGGGGAGGGCAGGGGAGACCCAAACCAACCTTAATTAGGTGTCTCATGTATAAAATTGAAACCTAAGAAAAATGACAGCTCTTATTAAATGTAGTCCACAACTCTAGATAATAATGAACAGAAATGAATGAGGATTCTACCTAATTTCAAAATCACATACCCGAAAAACAAAATACCAAGTGTAAATATAAAGCAGGCTAACTTTTAAACAAAACAAACTTTTATATTCAATTAAGTGTTGACTTTCAAAGGAATATCACAAGTATCTACATTTATTTCAGCAATGTTATATCTTCCCAAAAAATTTTTTATGAACAACCTGCACAGCCAGTTTATGAGTCATACAAGAAAATGAATACAGTTTTTCATTTTATAAATCATTGTGAAAACAACTTTAAAATAGGAAAAGGTGTTTCCTACATTGATTGATCTTTATTCACTAGATCTGGTTCTGAATGACTTGTAAAGTATCAACCTTTCCCTCAAAAGACAATGGCTTGTAGCCTATGAGGATACATAGAAGGGGCTCCAAAGATGGGTGGACACCATTTTTGGATTCTGTGATTATATAAAGTGGGGTTATGTGTGTCACACTTAACCTGAATAACTCCTCTTGGTATGTTTGCTTAAATAAGCACATTTATTCAACAAATATTTACTGAGTCCTATTATGGGCAAGGCCCAGGGTTAGCTGACCCATTGGGTGCATGAGGGGGAAGCTATCTCGTTCTCAAGATGGTAGTCCTGGAAGAGATGCAGGACTATGAAGAGCCAACGTCACAGAGATTCTGTACTCTTGGAGGGAGAGAAAACAAGTACTTCTAACCTGTGCTATGGCTTTATCTTATTACTGACAGAACACTTAATAGATAGTAATTTTTATTCACCCTAACTGCTAAAACAGCTTAACGCGGTAGTTAATAAATCATCTTCATTTTTTATGCTCCTCAAATTGCCCAACCCATCCGACTTTTTTTTGTTGTTGGTAGTGTTGTTTTTAAGCTACTGAGTTCTTCATCACACATTCTAAGCTAAGTAACCCCTAGGAGGCATAAATAATGAAGACTAACCAAAATGCTTAATATGAGTAAATGTACACAATGTATTAAATACACGCCAATTACTACATAAAGTTCCTTGTACACTTAATAAGAATGCCTTATAAAATTGCTGACTTGGGCAAATAACTCCTGAAAACACAGTATGGACTGTTGAAGCATTTCTAATTATGAGATGAAAACCTGTAGTTGACTAGATACATTATAACATTTGACACTGCTAGTTGACTACAAAAATAACATGTCTCAGAGAACAGCATCCTAAATATTCTAAAATTACTATCATTTCAAGCCACAATTTATAAAAATAATATAGTACATTTATGTCAATCATTATTCACCATGTTAATGCAGTCTCAAAGCCAAATTTAAACAGTTCTGGTGTTTGGCAGACTTTTATGAATTACCAAGGTCAGAATAAAAATACATTCTGAAATGTGCAACTCCTCACTATCTTAAAAATGCATGACTAAAAACACATTATTTGGAGGAGTAGCAAAAAAAAAAAAAAGCCCAAACTCATAAACAAATCATGCCTTTCTTTTATTCTCAAGATTCCTTAAACAAAATGCATATTTATATTTAAAACACAAAGGCCTCTAACATATGACATATAATGTAATCTTCCCTCTGTAAGAATTCAGCTTTCTAAGACTTGCCATTTTCTGGCATCCCTAAAATCACTTCTGAAATTCTATTTGGACTATTTTTGATCTTCAGCTGTAAACTTAAAATATTAGGAAACTATCCTGATGAATTCTAAAAAAAAAAAAGAAGGATCCCTCCCACCTTCCCCAGATCTTCAGAGAGGCCAATACTTTCCTCAAATATCTGATGCCAAAGCCCAACTATAACCTAATAATGAATATGAGCTGACGGGAGCTGTCTGGGTCTTAGCTGAGGAAAAGTGGACTGTTCCAAGGTGCTTGGTAAGTACTCCCATCAATAAAGAGTACTTTTTATCCTAAGTGACCAACCCAGGGAAGAAGCAAATTTTGTTGTAAGTTTTTTTTTTTTTTTAAATAAAATGCTGTCTATCACCTTCCTGGCCCTTGCCTCTTTTGGGAGCCCGTGTCCCACCAGCCAGCTTGTTAGATTCACCCTCTCCAATGGACACCCTCCTCCTTAAGCTTCCATGCTTTGCCTTTTCCCCACATCCTGCCCCTTTAATAACTTCCTTGTTCTATCCAACTCACAATGAGGAAATGCAACTAGTCAACCAATACAGAAGAAAATGTTGCTCAAAGAAAAGCAAATTAAATATACAAGATACTGTTTCATCGCCTATGAAATTTACAAAGATTCAACAGACTACATTCACTGTATTACAAATGAAAGTATAAATTGTTTCTGGAAAGTAATCCCTCAAAATGTACTATGATCCTTTGACCCATTCATTTCTTCTTTCAGGAATTTAAGGGGAAATCCTACTTATGGGGGTCAGGGCAATGAAAAATAAGATGGAAACCTAATGGACAAAGGTGTTTATCTCAGCATATTTTTATGAAAACAAAAAACTGGAAATAACCTAAATGTGCAGGTCCAAGGGAATGGTTAAATAAACTATGATGCTTCTATTTCATATATTATGCTATCATAAAATGACACTTAAAAAGAAAACGAAAAAACACGTTTATATAGTGTGGTTATAATGTTGGGGGGGGAACCCCTATTTGTTGGGGTGAAGTAGTGTTGGTATTACTTGTGACTAAGTGATAGGAATGTGAAGGATACATTTTTCTTTTTTCTATTCCTGTGTACTTTCAAAATGGTTTTTCCTAAGCCAGCATTGGTTTGCAATGAAATAAGACAATGAAAGACACTTCCTTCTTCTACAAACCTATTCTCACCTTGCTAAGACAAACCTCAAAGGATGATAATTTCTGCTGGGTAACTTGAGTGATATACTTTTAACAGCAGCCTTTAAGAAGCAATACATCTGAAACAAATAATACATTTATGTTAAAAAAAAAAAAAGGATAGTAGGAAGGGAAAAATGAAGGGGGGGAAATCAGAGGGGGAGATGAACCATGAGAGACTATGGACTCTGAGAAACAAACTGAGGGTTCTAGAGGGGAGGGGGGTGGGGGAGGGGTTAGCCTGGTGATGAGTATTAAAGAGGGCACATATTGAATGGAGCACTGGGTGTTATATGCAAACAATGAATCATGGAACACTACACCAAAAACTAATGATGTAATGTATGGTGATTAACATAACATAATAAAATTAAAAAAAAAAAAGAAGCAATACATCAACAAAAGGGAGGCACTGATGGTGAAATTTCAGGCAGCTGGGAATGAGATTTTGTGACTAGGAACACACCCCTGTGCTTCCTTAATCATTCTACAGGGCTGTCCTTTTGCCTTATGCCCTGATAGAGATCCAGAGGGGAAACACACCCTTGTAGCAGCTCCAGCACAGATTCTTGTGAAAGGGGAACTAGGGTCAGGCAATCATGCCCAAACATCAGTTCAGGGAAGCTGGACTGAAGCTGGACTTGGCCACCCCCAGCATGGACCATAAGCCCTCACCGCCTATCCATGGGCCCTCTGGTCCCTCAGAAGGATCAAGTGCTCCTCGGAGGACTTTGAAAAGATCATTCAGTGAGTAAGGGTTGGGTAGATAGTTTCCAGCAGTAGCTCACGGTCTTTGCCTGGCCTGAACTCACTCTCCCCCACAGTCATTCACAGGTCTGTGTCCATGCCCCACAGCCACACCCTGTCCTCATAACCCCTAGCCTCAGCAAACAGGCATCCCCACTGCGCAGTGGCAAAGAGGCTCTTCGTGGGCGTGGTGTGCTGTTACCAGCAGCAGAAGCTGGCGACCTTCCTCAGGTTCTCATCCCTCTCTTCCATGCTTCCTCTCCCACCGAGCACCCTCACAGGAAGGACTGGGGACAGGACAGTCCAGTGGTAGACCCACATACAAAAGCATGAAGACGTGCAAATGGAAGTTACTATATTAAGGTCGGCGTGTCACTAAAGGAAAGGATATAGAGCAAGAGTGATGAGAACACAGTGGGGCAGTTCAGGGACTGAGCCTTTGATAAGCTTAATAACCAGGGAGACAAAGGACTGACGGAAAAAAGGAAGTGAAGGAGGCATTCTAGTTACAAAAGACAAGCGAATACAAGGGATGGTGGGCTTTTTAATTTTATTATCTCTGTTCTGGATTATCTGCAGGACTGCTGGACTCTAATGTACCTAAAGCAACTGCCAGAGTATTCAAGACAGAAAGGAGGGCTGCACCTTTTAACTGCTCTTAAGCCTTAATCTCATTTGGTTTTCTTTCAAGCATCTAAGGATCACAGAAGTCTTTATCAGGACCCAGGGCGGGTAGGGCAGTGCTGCCCCTTCTCCAGAGCCAAGGAATTAACCAGCATTGCTTTCTCAAGCAAAGAGGTTCCTCTCCCTCTAGGATGGTCTCAGTGGGGCTTCTCACTGCTGGCCTGCCATTCAGGGCTGAAGAGGTGCGGGGGGGGGGGGCGGGGGGGAGGGCCGGCCAGCCAGCCAGCCACCAAAACATAGGTTCTCATTAGAGTCAAGAAATCACAGGCAGAGTGCGGCCTTCAGGCTAAGAGGCAGTTCCCAGCTCTGACGTTAGTGCGTTGGGGGAATCTCAGGAAGTCATGGCTCACCGGGCCCTGGCTCTCACCTGGAAAATTAGGACTGGGCTTCAGGATCTCAGAGGTCTTTCTGGGCCCGAAACCCTAACCAATCTCAATTTGTGGCTCTCAAGGAAGGGCAAACTCTGAGTTACAAAGTACAACTGATTTATCTGAATTTTGATTATTAGATGATAGACTGAGCTCTGACTATAGCACTGATCATAATTAAGTAAATTTCTGTCAAGTCTGAAGTAATTTTCTTCTCACTTCTTAAAAACATTCCTCCAAAGATAAAACTGGTTCAAATGCACTTTCCCCAATTTCTCTTTCTATTTTGGGGAACAGTTTCAATGCCTAAGGAGGTAACTCAAGCGCTGTGATTACTCTGAGAAGGAGCCACTTCAGGAACGGGCGCATCTGACTGTGAGAAAGAGACGAATTCTTTCTCAAATACTTGAAATACAGAAGCTGAAGAAGTATATCATTTTAAAGATACCTAGAGTTTTTTTGGAATTTGGAAGGAATCTGAGAAAATCAGAGTTGACAGTAACACAATAAAATCATAGCGGTCTGGAAAGATCATCGTGATGAACTGGAAATGTATCCTTTTAAGCACCAAACTTGAACTGTTTTTGGTAACCTTTTGAAACTTCGTTATCCACTTCCTGATTTACCAAACATTATGAAACAAAGTAATCTTAGATTGATGGCTTTAGGGAACAACTAGTAGCAGGAATAATAGCAAGTAGCATTTATCATACATTTGCAACATGCCTGATATCATTCTAAGTGCTTGCTGTGTGGATGATCACATTTAAACCTTCTGATCCAATGAAATGGGTGCCCATTTTTGTCTTCATTTTACAAATGAGAAAACCGAAGCTCTGAAAGATTCAATCGCAACTTGCTTAAGGTCACTCAATGGAAGGGATTCAGGTCCTGGCCATCTGCCTCCAGACCAGCCCTTCTCATCCCCACCCTAGTGCTGCAAGTGGATGGAGCAGGAACAGGCAAGGGTATCCAGAGACTCTCTAGGACCTACTTGGGCAAAGAGAACTGTGCTCCTACAATAAAGAGCCCATAGATTGTTGTAATTTTTAAATGTATGTTTACTTTTTAAAAAACACAGTCCTTCAGGCTAGCTGTCAATTCTTCTGTTACACATCAGGCAATGTCAAAAGAGTATGCACACTTATAGTTTGAAGTAGCTCCCCCATGCCATCACACTCCTCTAAGCTGCCCCTCTTCTTGTCTCTCTTCTTTTCACTTCCCCACCTCTCTTTGTAAAAAATGTCCAACTGAATGATTACAAATGCCTCTGCTTCCTGCCGAGATCTGTTTATCAACAGAAAAAAATGTCATATCAAACTTTTCCTGGGTGGCTTTAAAAAGAAGAGGTCTTCTAAATCATGCCACTAATAAGATTTAAAAAATGACTATAGTTAATGTAACTTAACTAATACAAGGTCAAATTTATAATACTGCAGAATTGTGTTTTGTACTCATTCTACATTAGAGTCTGCAAATGATGAATATGGCCAGTCCATTTATATACTTCTGTGGCATTTTATTTAGGAGGCAAGCCATGTTAAGACAGTGAGCAACACTCACCAAGGATCCGGCTTCCATCCTCAACTCTAATCTGATTTCCGGAATAATCTCTGTCTCAGTTGCATCTACTGTAAAATGAACAAGCTGAGCTATCTCTAAGGACTCATACAGAACAATATGACTTAGAGCATATGTTTACTTTTAAAAATCAGAGAGTTATAATTTTTATGGCATATTGTTGGTAAAAGAAAAAACCTGCATAGTTTGTATAAAGGATCTTTAAAAGCAGATTTGGGAGTGAGGGTTAAGGCAGGGCTGATTAGAGGTAGTTCAATTACTTAACACTAAACAAGACACGAGGCTAAGAATTGGAGGAAAAGTCATGACTTAATTTTCCCAAAGAAATAATTCTCTTCCTTAAACTACCAAATATTGGTTTCTCTATTACTCTTTTGTCTGGTTAGGGGAGAGGCATTTCATAGTATCTCTGGAATCCATGGGGTGGATGGTCCTATTTTGATCAATCAATACTCATCTTTGACAAACACACACATTTTTATGGTTTTGTAGGTTATGAAGAACTTAAAAGGTCACAGGTTCTCTATTGGACTATGGGCTATATGCAGGTTCCAGTGCAGTTCTGATCTACCCATGTATATTTATCTCTCATCACTCACACTGATCTGTAGGTATTCCTCCCTTCTGACCTTGAGACACATGCTTGAAACTCTCTTTATTGAAGAATTTGTACTAACACAGCTTATGGAATAATTCAATATAAATATATAAGTTTCCCACTGAATTCCAACAAACTCAGATTTCATACAAAGGAACTTACTATACATGTGAAATACCAAGATAAATTTCTCAGGATGGTTTATTTGATCAGCTCACCTAAAAAATACAGAAGCATTGACTCAAAAATGCATTTTTTTAACCACTTTTCACACCTTAACTAGGTTCTAAGGCCTATGAATCTTAAGTTACCTGGTAAGAGGAAGAGAGAATATTCCTCTCAAACAAATTATCAATAGCTACAGAAAATTAAACTGAACGTAATTGATCATCCATTAACAATTTTTTCTTGCTTTCATGTATTAAAGTTCAACAGTCAGGATCTACTCTACCACTTACACTGCTGAAATCGTCATTTATTCATTTACCTATCAAAGAGAAAAAATTTTTACAAATACTCTATGACCTACCTGCTCTGGGGAAAAACCTAAGAGTGGGGGAATCTTGCCTTTGCCTCTAGTCAATGTCAGGTATATTTCAGAGTAGGGTGAGCAGAACAGGCAGGGTAACTCAAGGGTATTGAAGTTCCTCTGGAGTCAGGTCTTCAAATTCTGGCTTTTATTATTTTGCAAATATTATTTTCCACATCAGAACTACCCATACAGATAAATTGGAAAGTTAAGTCTTCAACATAAAAGTATTAGTCTGTCTGGGTAGATTATTCCTACATCTGATCTTTAATAAAAGGGTTAATCATCAAAAGTTAACATAAATGATAGACTCAAGAACAACATAAGGCTAGTGTGTAAGGCATAAAAATACATTTTAACCATTAGCCATCAATATGAACATTTTCTTTAAACTTATGATCATATCAGTAGGTCTGGAATAAAAAACTAAAGAATGCTTTGAGAAACCTATAGACAACTGTGACTGCCATGGCTGACCAATCCTAAAGCCTTGCCGGAGAGACCCCAAGCCGAGTGTCAGACCCTTCACTCCTACCCCATTTAGGTTGGTGGAGACTCCAGTTTGAGAAGGGAGGAATCCCCTCTGAGAAGATGTCTTCAGCCCCTATTACTCAAGGACTCCCCATAATTCCAGGAGATGAAAACCAAAATTATTCATCCTCTAAATTAGGATTATGGCTCTAATCCTAAAGGACTGTACAAGTTCTTTGTACAGGCTCAAAACAAAACAAAACAAAACAAAAAAAGAAAAGAAAGAAAGAGAAAAAGCTTCCTGATTTTTAAAAAAGGGTTAAGGTAGAAGAGGAACTAGACTATTCGTTTAAAAATTCCATGGTGTTATTTTAACTTTGGTCCTTCATTATTTTAACACTGCTTTTTAAAACTAAGGATAACTTGAATACAATTTTAAAAAGATCAAACTCATGAAAATATATTCTATGTATCATAAAATTCAGGGAAATTCCAGAGTTGATTTTTTTACAAAGTCTTCATGGGGCGGGGGGAGCATCTTGATTTCAATTTTAAGTATTACATCAAAGTTTTACCATCCATCGAATTAGTACTGGAAAGCATATAATGGCTTTTTGTGAAGGGAGCTAGGTAATATCCTATTTGAAATTATGACTGTCTCCTCTAGGCACAAATTTGTTAAAAATTTACCAAAGTACCAGTAACACAATTGTGTTGGCATTATAAAAATAGTATTAGCTGTCTTTAAATTTACAAATTAAATGTTTGGCTCAGAAATTATAGTCTAAGCTCTCAACATATTAGACTTGCCTATACTTTTTAAATTTTAGCTATAAAACTGTTAATACATTCAGGTGTACTAACACCTGAGAGAGCCTAAGTATATAAAGAGAACTAGAAAATACAGGGACAACAAAGATCAAAACCAAGACAAAGATCTACTGGTCCATGACAAAAAGTCCACGGTGGTACCAGAAATTGAATATAAAAGTGTGAAGTTAAAGCGCAGTGCTCTATTTACAATAGGTAACCATTCTTTCCTTTCTAAAACTGAACATTTTCAGCACAGTTTTAGAATAGCATTTTTTTTTTTGGTTTACAAAGGAACGCATCTGCCTGAACTAATCTGATGAAAAACCATAATCCATTTCTTCCCATTAGCTTTTGACTAAATACTGAAGCTAATTATGCTAGCTTTTTTGGGTTCTCACGGCAACACGGAATTTTAAAGAACACATTACTTCCCCCACTTTATGCAAGACTGGGCAGTTTCAAAACATCTAAGTGCTAAGACGTTAGCACCACACTGATACAGAAGGCTACGTAAATTTTCTTTACATGGCTAATTAAGACCTTTTGATTTAGAGAGACAGATAACATGGATCCAGTAGGGGCAGATAGGCATACTGTTAATATGCTGTCCTCAATTCCCACTGCTTTTGCTCTTGACGCACTTTTAATCACTATTGGTTGGTACGGATAGCTTTTCAACATTCATGCATCTTTAGTATTTAAAATCATTTCCTTGGACAACTGTGATCTGCACTAACTGGCAGCTCATAGGAATTTAGAGGCAAGAAATGTGTGAATTACACTGTTTTAAACTTAAAGGAAACATAAGCATATAGATTTACGGTTAATTTACCTATGATTTTGTTTGGATATTTTTAAGGAGGATGGGAGATGAAGAGATGAGGGAAACTGGTGAGAAATAGAGCTTTTTATCCACTTTCCTGGTTTGGTATCCCTGACAGGATTTCATGGAGAAGGCAATCTGCTAGAGAGAAGTTGTCCGGGGACATAAAATCTATTCCTCCAAGTCTGGGAGGTTCTATGCCTGAAGAAGGGTCCCAAAGCAGAAAGGCTGATGGGCTTGAAGGAAGCTATCTGCACAGAAGGATGAAGGCACCCTCTTTGTGCCTAGGGTAAACTGAAAGGGACCCAAATCTACTTTAACTTGCTCAATTACAGCTAAACCAAATTCATCTGGTTTTATACTAAAGTCACAAATCCTGTAACAATCAAGCTGCCTCCGTTCTGTAGGTACTCAAGCTAAATACCTCTTCACCAACTCAAAATTGTTTACTCTCTGAAAATGGGAGAATGAGGCCGCTTCCTTTCCTGATTACCTACCCAATGTCAAAACATAAAATTTATCTTCACAGAGACTCTGACATTTTTTGAATGCCAAAATATTACTTCCACTTATAACACATTTTAGAAATCTGAATCAAGATTTGGGATGAAATGCTTTTAATATGGTTCCTCCAGCTCTTGGATTGTGTTAAAATTCAGGCTGGTATAGTTTCACACAGGAGAGTAGCTGTGGAAGGAAGCATGTCCACAAAGAGCCTGCTGACTGGTGAAAGGTGACCAGGAGAAGCCCTGGCTTCAAGTCCTAACTTGGTCACTCACTAATTCTGGGGCTTTGGGCTCCTCAAATTTCATCTTTAAATTGACAGTCTTAAATGACTTTAAAGGTCCCCCTCAGCTTTAAGCCAGTTAAGTGGCCATATGCTACAAGTGCTAACTGAAAATTACAAGAAATAAATTATGAAAGACTTATCAAAGTCCATGTTTGTCTTGGATTAAGTTTGTCATTTTTGTGTTGCTGTGGAGGCAAACCTGTTGCATCGCATAAAATACTCTTTCTCACTACACCAGAAATACAAGAGACAATTGGCTGGCTTTTTAAATTTTTCATTTTTTAAAATGTAAATAAACAACAGTGTGCCCCCTATGATAGAAAGTTCTCAAGTTTCACCTTTATAATCTATAAGTACACACAGGATGCCACCTGGCAGCATAAGGCCACATGACTGAAGGCCAGGGAGTGCTGGCTTGCTGTTAGAACCTTTTTATCCTGCATGAGCAATGCTTTGCGTTTACGTTCAACCTTCATTTCGAGCCACGTCCAAGCCTCAATAGGGGGCTGTTTGGGACCTTCACTGTCAATGTTCTCAGGCAGGGACGATTACCCGTGAGGAGGCCCATGAGAGAGGAGGTTTGCACACCACCTCACCTGCCCATGTATTTAATACCTACCTCAGGTGGTTTATGCTTACCAGAGCACGCAAATTAAAAGCAACGGGATTCAACCTCAGATCTTAATTGGCCACATCTACTGTGATAGTAAAAAAAGGAAAACTAAAGAGCCTTTGACATTGCACCTGGTGGAAGCTGAAAAGCTCTCTGTCCCCTTACACTGTAATGTTACAGTCGTAAGAGTTTCAAAGGTTTGTCTTTTTCTCCCCAAAAAACGCTGCCAGGCAGGAGGGGTTTCCAGTACGGTGCACTCACCTCTTTGATCTTTGCCCTCTTGTCGCGGATGGCAGCGTCGGCCGGCTCTCGGCCAACCGCCCCGATTGGGGGCACGAAGTCCACCGGGGGCAGCCTCCTGAACACCGCCTTGTCACGCAGCTGGTCCTGGGCCACCTTCTCCTTCTCCAGCAGGATGTCTCTTTGGATCTCCTCGGGCAGCTTCTGCAGGGTCTCCTTGGCTTCCCTGAGAGCCCGCTCGTGGTTTTCGCGGATCCTGGCCAAGTTGTCCTCCAGGGCGGCCGCCGGGTCCCCGGGCGCGCCCTCCTCGCCGCGCCTGGCTCGCCCATCTGCTGCGTCCTCGGCGCGCGCCCCGGGCCCGGGCTTATGGTCGGCGGCCGACTGCAGGGCGGGGCTGGAGTGGAACAGGACCCCGCTGAGCAGCTTGGAGGAGTCGGGCAGGAAGAAGATCGCCCCGAAGCAGAGCGTGATGAAGGCGCTGAACACCAGCAGCAGCACGAACTTCTCTGTCAGGCGGAAGGCGGCGGGGCCGGATCCCTTCCTGCCGCCGCTGCCGCCGCCGCCGAGCCCCCCGCCCAGGCCGCCGCCCAGGCCGCCGCCCGCCGGGCTGCTGAAGAGCGGCAACAGGCCCCCCACCGGCATCCCTCCAGCCGCCGCGGCCGCTGGGGTGCCCGCTGTCCAGTGGCCCTGCGCCGCGCCGCTCAGCAGCCAAACTTCGCCGCCGCCCGGCGTCAGCGGCTGCGGGGCTGGGTCCTGCGCATCCAGGCCGCCCGAGCCCCTGGGCTGGGCTGCAGGTATGCCCTGGGGAAACAACTCTTCTGTGGGTCTTCTCCCAGGGGCAGCTCCTTTGGCAAACAAGCACGCGCGACAGACCGCTGGCCGCAGCCCCTGCGGGGAGAGAAACAGTAAAATGTAGTAATTACGATGATGGTGATAAAGTTTCCAGCGGGTCTCCGCCCTCCGACTGCCGTTCGAGCCGCCGGGACAGCTCCCCCAGCGCGGAGTCGGGAGTCTGGC
Organism: Neomonachus schauinslandi; assembly: GCF_002201575.2. NCBI lineage: Eukaryota > Metazoa > Chordata > Mammalia > Carnivora > Phocidae > Neomonachus > Neomonachus schauinslandi. The sequence goes on along the minus strand of NC_058410.1, from coordinate 43,146,783 downwards.
TCCGGGCACCGCCCTCGGAGCTCACTCTTTGGACTTGGGGTGAAGTTTTCTGGTCCCGGGGGGACTGGGTGTCCTGAGCGCACCTGGAGCAGGGCCGCGTGCGGGCACCTCCTGGAGAGGGCAGCGCACCTCTGGGGCAGGAGGGACGCAGCGCGGGTCGGGGGGCTAGTCAACTTCGCCAGCTCCCCATCTCGGAGCTGGGACTAGCTGCCACGGCTTCCCAGGCGGCGGCTGAGCGTGCAGCCCGGCCGCCCCGCAGCCCTGGTCGCCGCTCGTCTGGGCTAGCGCGCCGACCCGCGGGCGAGTAGGAGCGAGCAGGGCTGCACGGTGCCCTCCACCGCGGCCCCGCGAGCACTAATACCACTGCCGGTCTCCGGGCATTCGGAAACGAGGGCGGTGACGCGTCCGGAGAGTGATGGCGCGGCCGGGCCAATCACGCACCGCTCAGGGACCCGCGGGGGCGGGGCCGAGGCGGGGAGGGGGCCGCGCGGGGCGGGGAGTTTACGGGAAGCGCAACCTCGCGGGGGCCCGGCCGGGGGCGGGGAGGTCGCCGGTCTGGGAGGCGCGAGGCCGGCGGGAGCGGCAGCGGGGAGGCCGCCTAGACCCGAGCCGGAGGCAAAGGGCGCGAGGAAGCGGGCTGGGTTCGGGGTCGGGAGTGTATCCTGCGCGGTCCGCGGGTCCGGGTCGCAGGGGCTCGTTGGCCTTGAGTGGCCCGGGAGGCGCCGGGACTGACGCAGGACCTCCCTGCCGCCCCCTCGGACCCGCCCCCCAGGCCGTGCGAGGCCCGCTCCGAGGGGTCCCGCGAAGGACAGGTCTCGCTGAGAATCGTCCGATGCTGGGTCGTTCTGAACGTGTCTTTTTCTCCAGTTCCCTCTTTTTACCCAAGACGGGGATTCCCCCGGTGCCTGGTAGCAGTCAAACCAAAAGTCCCCCGTAGAGAAGCTGTGATCGGAGAGCATTTGAGCTCTCTGGTCTAACATCCTTTTACGCCCTGAGATACTCATCGTTTTGTGGTTGCTTAGGATGCTTCTTCGTCTGCATCCTTTCTCCACCCACTTGAAGGAAAAAAGTTACATACCTCCCCCACCCACTCCCACTTTCAAAATTCATTTATCTCATAGAAGTTGGTCAAATTTTCCATTTAAAGAAGACAGTTTTATGCCATAGCTTCAAGTAATACATTTGAACACTGTTGAAATTAAGTGTTGGATGTGATTACTTCCAGGGAAGTAAGGACTTGGTCCAATAGAGATTGTTTTCAAGACAGCATTATTTTCCAAAATGTGTTTGCAATTTCCCTGTTGCTCTGAAAAAAAAAAACCAAAAAAAACAAAAAAACGGTTATCAGAGGGGAAAAAGTTGACTACTGACTTCTCATTTCTGAAAGCTAGTTTGTAGCAGCCTTAGCCTATGCCTCCCCCTTCTCTGGAAACGTGATTTTCGCTCTGTTTTGGCTTGCCATTTATAAAACAAAGAGCTGGCAGTTTACAGCAAGATGCCTACAGTACAGTTGTTTCAGATGCAGACTGTATGAGAAAACACAAAATTAAATCAGAAATCCTTATTACAGTTTTCATTTAACTGTTCATTTAAACCATCATTATTTGTTGTATATTTGTTTTGTGTTAACATGAGTTATACCTCCAACGTTTCTGTTAATGGGAAATTGTTTGATAAAACTGACCTTATGGCTTGGTTATTCTCATAATTGCTATGAAATTCTATGCCCAGAAGAGTGCAGCATGTCCAAGCAGGGTAACAAAGTTTAGAAGGACTGAAAAAGAAAACAACATTTTTTTTTAATTAAATGATAGAATAGTAATTTTTATTTCAAACTACATTTGCAAGTTGTGGATAGGCTGAAAAGTTTGAATCAGTGTGAAATAATACTGCTTATTTTCAACAGCTTTAAAATTCAGTTACCTCATGGATAGGTAATAATTAGGGTTAATACCCTAAAAGCTAATCCCTTTATGATCTTTTCCCCAAACGATTTATTATCTTAATTATTATGTTTTAGGAATGGAATTATCTCTTATAGCCACAAAAATATTTAGAAACTTTAATTTAAAAATAGTATACTAAGTATTCCAGAAAGGCAATACAAACTACTTTTAAGTGTATGTTAAAATGGTAATAAAAGGGGGTTGTAGATATAATTCTACTTCTGGCGCTCTTTAATTTTGATACCAAACCAGTTTGGACATTTAACTCATCGCCTATAGTGGAAATATTCAAAATTTAGCATATGGTCTTAAAGATGATTTTTTTCCCTAAAAGCTTTAAATTTGATTTATCTATATTGTGTTTACAGCTTTTAAAATGATGGCTCTGTTTATTTCTGTTCCCCTTTATGAAGGTTACTTTAAGATTACTTTATTAATACCTGTATTTCTTATAAAACAGAGATTTATTATGAGTGAAGCCTAGCTTTAATGATTTGTTAAACAGGAAAATAGCATGGGTGATTGATTATAGGATATGTTTTAAATGGGGCCAGTCTGTGTTAGGTAGGATGAGAAATATGTGGGAGTGCTCATATTTGGGCTATAGCAATTAAAAAAAAAATCAGAGAGAAGGTATTTGAAGGGACATATCAACTAAATTAACCATGTAAAAACTTTTAAAATAACCACACAAAGTCCTGTATATTTATGGTAAAGGAAGAATACTGGAGGGTCAATAAATTAGAAATTGTATTTTGTTGAAGCAAAATCTGACACTTTGCCCCGATTTCAATACTATAAGCACTTCTCATTCCGCAGCTGGAAAAACAATGTTTTATATCTTGAGATAAAGCAAAAATACAGGTGATGGTTCTGGTCCCCAAATAAAAAACCTTGACCCTGTCCCATAAATCCATACTCACCCACCACATCTACCTGAAGATATGTTATGATCTCTGTGGATACAATGATTGTGACAAAGTTGCTGTTTCTTCATTATGAATAGTCTAATGCAAATTTAGCAACCTTAGTAATTCTGTGTGGTTTTTTCTGTTTAAATACTTGCTGTGTGTTCTGATTTGGCCAGCTAGTCCTGAAGTATGATTTCCTTGTACCTTTTGCAAGTTTGCCTACAAACCTAATTCTTACTTTTTCCTTTTCCAATGCTTATATCTCTGTATCTTTTTTTCATAATTTGTAAATTTTTGTGTTTCAAAATAAAATCTTTAGAATCAAGTAATTTTTTTAAAGTTGGTTCTGGTTAGAGATATCCCCCCCAAGGTGCAAAGAAATCCCCAAGTTATTTGACTGCTTGGATTTCTGTGCTTTTAAAATGTTTAACAAAGGGTACATTTATTTTTTATATTAACATGCCAAAAATTAAATATAGTAATAATTATAAACAGGGTTGGGGGAGTGACAATGTTTTTATAAAAACTATGGTGAATGAATATTTTATAAAGTTGTAAGTCCCAAAAAATTAAAGTGCAAAAATATTTCTTAATAGGAAGTTTCTAGAAGGTACTAGGTAGAAGTTTATGGAAGAATCCCTTTGAGAATTTTTCTTTGATTTAAAAAGTATAAAAAAGTAATACAACAAAAGAAATACACTTAACATACATGTGTAACAGTTAACCATTGAAATTGTCCAACACATTAGATTTCTGATAAAATTTTCCTGTTGCTGATTTTCTACTTGTCTTCAAATTTTAGGTCAGAATAGGTTTTGGCCTTTATTTAAAAAAAACCAAAATGTAATATGTAAAAAAAAAAAATAGTTCATTGTGAACATTAATCTTGAATTTTCAGTACTTCATTGGGCAACTCTGAATTTTACATGAAGCTTATTAAGATAGGAATTAACCAAAGTTACAAAATAAACTGTTAATAATATTTGTGGTCGTTTGAGGAGCTACAATTACAGCTCTGGTTCTTTTTCTCTCACTCCTCAATTTACTTTGGAACTGGCCGTAAATAGATTATTTTTATAAGGACTCCAATCACCTTTGTGTATGTGTGGGAGGGGGTGGTAAGAGGCTGAATCAATGAGACCCCTCTGTCCTTGCATGTTCTGTTGAAATATGTTTTTGTTTTGAACACTCATTTCGTAAGTATTAGCAGTCCCCAACTTAAAAACATTGTGTTCCACCAAATATTTGTACATTAGCTCTTTGGAACTTTCAGAGTGCCTCTCTCCATAGAAACAAAGTTGTAAATGCTGCTGTGGGTTGTAGTCTACACTACAAAGATCTAAGACTCTAGGGAAGGAAGAATGAAATGTTGGAAAAACACGGTTGCAATGCTAGTAATCAAAGTAGCATTAAATTAGAAAGTGTTTTATTTATCTTGAATGTTGGAGCCTGAGGACAAACATTTATTTGAAAGAAAAGGAGATAGAATGATTATTTCAGAAAGATTCTAAACCTACTTTCAAGGTCGGAAAGGTTTATGGAAGTTCTTAGGTATAGTTTTCCTTCATCACGTTAAGTTTTCTTCTGGTTTCAAGTGTATCACCAGAATTACTTTTATGATGTTTTTGTTTTGTTTTGTTTTGACTTGATTAACAAAAGGACTGAAAGAGATAAGTACAGGGAGAGATTTTTCTGAGTTAAGTGGGCAAAAGTTTGAATGAGAGAGTGATTTATTACAGAGGACATGTATGTCCTTGGCTGTGTAACCATGGGTGATAATTTATCTATCTTCTACATCTCTCATTCTTCATCAGTAACATTGCTATGGCTCTTAGATTAAATGATATAACTAATGTGTTTGGCACAATAGGCATTTGAGAAATTTAATTCAATTTTTCTCCTTCCCTATAAAAGGAATTAATGTCTGGGGTAGTCAAAGAACAGTGTCTAGAGGATTCTTAAAAGGAAGAACCAGAAAAATGTAGTAAGCAAGAAGTTTAGGATTATGTGGTTCTTCACATGGTTGTCACTTTTCAACTTCTGTCCTCCATTTAAGTAATATCCATTAGAGGTGTTGGGGGAACAGCCTCAGGTTTGGTAGGCAGCGGATCCTATGAGTGTCTCCACTCTTTATATAAATAGGACCAAAAATTTGCCAACCAACCAACTTTATAGTTCTTTAAGCCTTTAGAAAATGTTTATGATGGCAAAGTCTCAAAGTGAGGAGAATGATATTACTGCTCAGTGCTTGAAGAATAAGGAAACCAAGGATTCGGGGCAAAAAGGCTAGGCAAGCCATGTCAACAATGACCTTTAGGAGCTCTTGTATCTGAAATGTTTGAAATTTATGACTTGAGGCAAGTATATTATTTCAACTGAGTGAAATGAAAGGAAAAAGTTTCTTTCTATGACCAGAGAAAAATATAAAATATTTCCTTAGTTTTTAGTTCATTAGATACATTTAAAAAAAATCACTTTTTCTTAAAAAAATGTTTCCCTCTTCATACTTCATTCTCTGTCCCATAAAAGATCATACACTTTTCCAGAAAAACCAAATAAACTCAGAAGAGTTATAAGACATTATTCTGCCCAACTGAAAATTTTTTCATGAAATAAAATGAAATGAAACCACATGTGCCCGTGCCGGTTTTGGAGGAATGATCTACAACCATGACACGACAGCATTTGGCTTCCCAATTTCATTGCAAAATAATTGTGCTGTTTGCACTACATATTCAGACTTTCATATTGTCCTTCAAGGTAGAACTTTGTCTTAGCCCTGGGTTTCTATAAATGGATAGGAATTCACCTATGGTTCTTTGTCCACTGAACTTATTTTTCAAGTTCACTTGGAGAATTCTTCTGCAATATATAGCTTCATTATGGGCTAAGGTAAAAGCAGATCTGTGTTGCAGATTGTACCTGAACAAATTGCATCTACTGAATGTGTAATTGGTAGTCTATTTATTTAGTACAATTAATACTGGTCTTGGCTGTGGGAATGAGAGGGACATGTTGAAATTAACATAGGAAAAGTGAAGGGAAGAATTCCAAACCTGTGACCCATATATCTGCTAGACTTAATAGTCTGGAACTGGCAGATCGAGTTTCTACAAATTACTACGCTTAAAATGTGTTGAGTTTGAGATACTTAAACTGGCTCTTAGATTATAAATAGTTTTTGAACATCCACTGAGATTGTTAGGTTTTCCAGTTTCTCCCAAATATTAAATGGGTATTATGTCTTCCACTATTATGATACTATCATAGATTGAACAGTAATGAACAAGAAATGAAATATCAGGTGCCTAAACTTTTTAAACATTTTATATTCTTTATTTTCCCCAGTTTCAACAAATAGCAATTTATAGGTAATCTGTTTCACTCACAACCTCATCCAGTGCCTTCCCCAACCCCACTTCTAATATTTCAAACTATAGTTGACCATTTCACTCATATTTCTTAAAAACTTAACCATTATCATCAAACCAAAGATTAACTCCTTAAAATAAAAAATCCAGTTGGTTCATTTTAAACCAAGATCTTTCGATATATTCCATGTGGTTGCTCTTTTTCTTAATTTCTTTAAGTCTTTAAACATAGTTTACTTAGAAGGCAGAGCCTGCACTTTTTTGATGGATTGAATGTGTAGTGTGTAAGAGAAATCAAGGTTGAATGTTGTATTTTGCCTGAGAAATCAGAAGGTTGGAGTTTCTATCAAGTGAGATGGGGAAAACTGCAGGAAGTGGGGGTGAGGAGAGGGGAACCCTGATAAGTTACTCTAGCATGGTAACATATTTAGAATGTGACCCATGGAATTAGGAGACTATGGAAAGGTTATCAGTTTCTAAAAATATCAAGGACTAGCATACGGGAATAAATAGCTGAGGTCGGGTAGAGAGTAAGATTGAGAGGATCCTGAACACAAATTAAACTTACTAAGGCTTATCACTTTGTTCCTCTCCTTAGCTCCCTTTTCACAAAAAGTTACTGGTATCCAGACAAGTGACTCAAACACACTGACCTCACAAATATTCAAATCCATGACTCTGCAAAGTTAGACACCTTTAGGACCGCCCCCAAAAGTTCCTCATCCAATGGTGATCAGCCACATGGTGTGGCCTATTACTGGTACCATATTCCTCTTGCTGAAATACCCTTAATAATTCCTTCAAAAAACTAAATTCAAACCACTTCTCTCATGAAGTTTTACTAGAAAAGACTCCTGTTCTCTTCTTTCTGTTACTGTTCTTGGCACACTACAATTTACTTCTGAATGGTTTAGTTGCCAAATAGTTGGAAAGAATATTGGTTTAAGAAAAAGCCCCAAATCAATACAGCTGTTATTGCATCTTTAAAATATCACAAATAAGTCTGAAAAATCATCCGGCATCTTGCTGTTTCCATAGCTGGATAACTTAGATCTTACTCCTCAGCCTACTGAACTGTTCCTTTTTCAGAAACAAAGACACCATCCCCAAAATTTCTGATATCCTTGTTTTTAACTGTTGTGGCTAGCTGAATCAAAGCAGCTGAGTTTGATACAAGTTCAATGTCATTCCCTTCAAGCATTAAACTCATCTTTCTGGGCTTGAGATACTGAACAAGCAACACCTGGCTTCATCCGAACCCTGTGGATGTATTTTTCACCCAAGAAATCTTGGATTTCAACAAGAGAACCATTCTCCTGAGTAACAACATTGATGGGGAAGTGAGCACACACAAACCTCATCTTGTAACGGGAGCCCAGTGTAACACCCTTGGCCATGTTCTGTATATGACTACAGATAGTGTGAACAGTAGCCAGTTCTTTTCTATTTCCCACCATTTGTCAACTTGGAGCCTCTTCTTTATCTTTCCAAGGAGACTGAGTTCTACATTGATGTGACTGGAGTCCCTTTGCAGAGTTCCTCCAGGGCCCTTCACGATAACAGTGCATCTCTTCAGAGTGATGTCAACATTTTCTGGAATGTCAACAGTCTAATTGCTGAGAATGGTCTTTATTCTCGTAGTAGATGCGACAAAGAGAGCCCATTTTATAGTCTCAATATTAAAATCCACATATATCTCTGGGGTGCCTGGGTGGCTCAGTTGGTTAAGCAGCTGCCTTCGGCTCAGGTCATGATCCCAGGGTCCTGGGATCAAACCCCGCATCGGGCTCCCTGCTCATCGGAGAGCCTGCTTCTCCCTCTCCCTCTGCCTGCCACTCTGCCCACTTGTGCTCTCTCTCTATCTCTCTGTCAAATAAATAAATAAAATCTTTTTAAAAAAATAAATAAAATCCACATATATCTCTATCAAGAATTTAATTTCAATATTCTTAAAAGTAAGTAGCCATTATAAGGAATTTAGTTTACTTAAGTAATCCTAGAGCTAATTTCATTTATTTCATAGGTGTTCATAAGGTAGAATAAATTACTGTAAGAATAAAGTTAGGAAATGTAAATTTGTAAAACTTTTTCAATTAACTAATAGGCTATATATAATGTTCCACTAAGTACATTAAAAAAATTTTTTTTAAGATTTTATTTATTTATTTGACAGAGAGAGACAGCGAGAGAGGGAACACAAGCAGGGGGAGTGGGAGAGGGAGAAGCAGGCCCCCCCGCAGAGCAAGGAGCCTGATGTGGGGCTCGATCCCAGCACCCTGGGATCACGACCTGAGTCGAAGGCAGATGCTTAACGACTGAGCCACCCAGACGCCCCCCCATTAAGCACATTTTATTAAGTGTATATAGCATCATAATTTCCCTCTCCTTGAAAAAAGTGTTTTAAATTCACATACACGGCTGGTGGAATGAAAATGGTGCAGCTGCTTTGGAAAATAGTCTGGCAGTTTTTTAAAAGGGTAAATATAGAGTTACCAAATGAACCAGCAATTCCAGTGCTAAGTATATACCCAAGAGAAGTGAAAATATCTGTGTGCATAAAAATCTGTCCATGACTGTTCATATAACACTATTCATAATACATAGCATTATTTATAATAGCCAAGGGTAGAAACAAAATAAATGTCCATCAACTGATAAAATATGGTATATCCATACAATGAAATATGATTTAGCAATAAAAAGGAATGAAGTACTGACACAAACTGCAACATGGAAGAACCTTGAAAACTTTATGCTAAGTTAAAGACTGCAGACTGCATATGCTATGGTTCCATTTATAGAAATGTCTAGAATAGGTAATCTATAGGGACAGAAAGTAAATTAGTGATTGTCTTGAGCTAGGGTGCTGGGGGAGTGGAAGGTCACAACTAAAGGGTACAAGATTTCTTTTGGGGGATGATAAAAATGTTCTAAAATTAATTGTCATGACAGTTGCATGGCTCTGTAAATATGTTAAAAAATATTGAATTATACACTCTGGGTGATTTTTATGGTATGTGAATTATATTTGAATAAAGCTATTACAAAGAGAATGTTTTCCTCAGAACTAGTTTACAAAAAATCTTTCTCAAGAACCATGGAATGTCTTAAAGCAATAAATAAATAAATAAATAAAGCTGACATCATACTAAATTGTATTATTAAATATTTAAGCTTGAAAAGTAGGAAGTAGAGAGTATAAAGTCAAGAAACATTTTCAAGATGACAGAGGAAAACACTAGAATTTCTCAGCTTGAGAAATACATACTTTTATTGAGAAGTCAAACCAAGGGAATGTTTTTAAGTTATGAATCACTTCTATACTCCACACTCTTTCCTATTAAGTAAAACATAGACAAGTAATAGCATTCATATTTTTTGATGTGTGGAAAGTTACTATTAAGTTAACTGCACCTCACAGCACTATAGTGAACAAAATGTTTCCAGGAGAAATTAACTTGCTCAGAGTAGGCAGCTTAAACTAAGCAAAATGATGCAGGGGCAGCAGAGTTAGATTAAAAATCAGAAGATCTATTTTTAAAACTAGCTCTCATTTCTGTGGATTAAACATTGAGCCTCAATTTCTTCTGTAAAATCATGCGGACTCCTAATTGAAAGGGCTGTTGTGAAGATCACATTATATGTTGTATGCATATCAGAAAATGCTCTACAAGTATAAGGTATTATAACAACTATTAATAATCAATAATATTAATTATTATGTCATATTAGTTAAATATTTGTTATTAATTCAATATTACATTATATTAATTAAATTCAATAAAATATGTGTATTAAAATAATATTAATTATTAATATAATAGTATTTTATTAATATTAGTTAATTATTATTAAGTACTTGAAGAACCTAGTATCAGAATTCTAATACAATAATCACTGGGAAGACCAGAGAGATAGAATTTGTATCTATCTATTCTATCTACCTACCTGTCATCACCAATATCTTTAAATGAAAAATATTTTGAAGAATTGACTATTCTATTTTGTAAAGAAATTATGGATATTTAATAGGACATATTATCAAATTCATAGCAGAATCTATATATGACTATTCTATGTTCAGTTAATCCTACCAAAATAAAAACCATTATCCTGCATGCCTTCAAGAAATAATAAAAACCAGAACATCCTGAGAAATTTTCTATTTTTCTCCTTTCTTATAGTATTCATACTCCCATTAAACTTACATTTTTTCCTCTTTAATTGATTTTGTCTTTTGTATTTCTACAATTTTATATTCTTATCACAAATATAATACATATTTACTATAGAAAATTTAGGAGATATGGACCAACAAAAAGAAGAAAACTGAAAATTCTTGCAACGACAGTGTGTACATTTTGCATAAGGCGGCAGAGTTATGCTCTCTTTCAGGATGTTCAAATACACATTTTTTTTTTTTCTGGTTTGCCTCCCTTCTCCTCTGTCCTGCCTTTAAAAACTTTATTTGTGGTGAGTGATATATCTCTTTCCCACTTGACCTTGAAGGCAGATGTGTAATGCTTTTGTTAAAGCCCTAAATTTTCTCATTTAAAAACATGGAAACAAATGGGAAATGGAAGAGGTTTTATCACTGATTCTCTCTTTCTGGTCACTACAGTTTTCTGTTTATGCTGACCACCTATTTCTTTACTTTTTCTTGATGCCAAATCATCAAAATGCGGTAACTTTTAATTTAGTACAGAGATGTGTTTTTGTAAAAATCTGGGGAAAAAAAACGAAGGAAAAAAAGAAACCAATTCTTCCCTCCTCATAGACAATCATATTTAGTATATTTTATATCTTCCTCATCATTAAAAAACATACACATAAAGGCAAAAAATTTTTAAACACATAAATGTAAAATAGCTAAACATTCAGGTGCAATTTCTTTTTCAAGCTACAGAAATTTGGCATGTGGAAGGGATTATCTGAACTAGTCAAAGAGGACTTTTCTCAGCATTGGCTGCCTCTTCTACTCTTCTTCATAGATTCAAATTATCCAAACCCTGTTTGGTTGATTAGAAGATGTAGTTACTTTCCAGTTTTGGTTATGATTTGCTTTCCTCTTTGTTTGGAAGTTTTTAGTTCAATTTAAAACAGGGTTGCTGGCTTTTTTTTTTTTTTTTTTGGCTGTTGTTTTGTTTTGCCTTACCCCTCTCATGCTATCTATGGTTAAAAGAAACTAGCTCATTGGTTCTTTCCACCTCTCAAAGTAGACTTTGTTGTCATTAATTTCCTTCTTCAGTGTTACTGATCTCTCTAAAAAATAAAGATGCAATTCTGGGCACTACTCTGCAACTGCCTTTCAAGACATTTTGGTGACCAATCTTAAGGAAAGACAGAGTCCTTTGTCATTTCCTAAGTGCCTCCCTGTTTTATGCATTACCTGTAGCCAAATAAGGGACTTGGAAATTTGAAATGCAAATGTAAAATTGCAGCAGCTTTCAGATCTAGTTCAGGAGAAACTGAACACAGAAACAATGTGTTGAAATTGGGATACAAAGTAAATGGAACTCATTATTTTTATTTATTCTCATTTCCTTCATTTAGTACAGGAAGAAGTGATGATGTAAAACTGTTTTTGAAATAAATGTGTGTGGGGTGTGTGTGTGTGTGTGTACATGTGCATCTGTGTGTCTGTGTATCTCAAAGATGTTTAGGCCAAAACTTCATTTCTAGCTCCTAAACTTATTACAGCATTCTTTTTTTTTTTTTTTTAAGATTTTATTTATTTGAGAGAGAGAGAGAACAAGTGGGGGGGCAGAGGCAGATGGAGAGGGAGAAGCAGGCTCCCCACTGAACAGGGAGCCCGATGAAGGACTCGATTCTAGGACCCTGAGATCATGGCCTGAGCCGAAGGCAGACACTTAACAAACTGAGCAACCCAGGTGCCCCTACAACATTCTTCTTTAAAAAGATAATTTTTCATTTGCCCTTTGCCCCCCCCACCTGCTTAGATTCTGTGATTCATAATTTCGATAAATATTTTGCCAATATCCTAAACTTTTTGTCCCTCTGTCTTTTTGTCACATTTCTCTGGCAAAAACCTCGATCCCTGAGGAACACAAACATCTACTTTTTCAGTGCCTATGCCCCAGCTGCCAGGCCTTGGTAGAAAAAGTACAGTATGGCAGATTGATTGCACCAGAATCCATATCCAACTTCAAGTGGGCCTCAGGACTGCCCTTCGAGCCTCCCGCATCTATTTGGTTAATTTACTCTCCCACCCAACACAACACTTTCAGACCTTCCCCATTCTCTCCTACTCTCTCTAGCCTGGTAATTCCCAACCAGGGACGATTTTGCCCCCAATCCCAGCCCCTAGCAGACATTTGGCAATGTCTGAAGACAGTTTGGATTGTCACAGCTGGAAGGACAGGGGTGGGGTAGTGCTGCTCAAAATCCAATAATACACAGGAAAGACCTATATAATACAGAACTGTCTGGTCCAAAATGTCAATAATGTGGAGGCTGAAAAACTCAACTCTAGCACCTTCATGCTCAGCAGATGCTATTCTTCCTTTACAGAGAAAATAGCAGGCAACTTTTGAGAACTCCCTTATCTTTTCTATTTCAAACTCAAAATATACATTTCTGCACAGGGTCTCCCCCCTCATTACAATAGAGGGACTATCTCCTCCAGGCTGAGACTAACCCGCCACCTGTGCTTTGGACTTCAAAGCCTCTCACTTTCTCTGTAACATTATACTATTTATTATTTCTCTTGTGTGTATTAGATCTTGCCTTCTATATTCTTCCTTTTTGATTTTAAGCACAAAAGTTTCTTCAACTAAACAGACCCAAAAACCCCCACAAAAAACAAAACCCTCCCCTCCCTTCAGGTACTGCCCTGTCCTACTCTCTCTTTGCAGCCACATTTCTTCAAGTAGTTGTTAATGACACCAGCTGTCTACAATTCCTCACCTCCCACTCATTGCTCAACCTACTCCAGTCTGGCTTCTAGCCTTGTCACACCATGAAAACAAGCTCTACTGAAGGTCACCGATGTCCTCCACATCACAAATTCCTGAGATAATTTTAAATTTTCATTTGACTTCACCTCTTAGTAGCATTCGCCGATGTTTATCATTCCTTGCTTTTTGAAACATTCTTCCCTTGATTTCTGTGACACAACAATCTCTTGGTTTTCAATATCTCTGATCAATTCTTTTGTTTCTTGCTTATTCATCCTCTTCTTGACCTTTAAATGTAGGCATGTCCTTAAGGCTCAGTACTGGAATTTTATATCTTCTTTTTTTTTTTTTAAGATTTTATTTATTTATTTGAGAGAGAGAGAATGAGAGACAGAGAGCATGAGAGGGAGGAGGGTCAGAGGGAGAAGCAGACTCCCCGCCGAGCAGGGAGCCCGATGCGAGGCTCGATCCCAGGACTCCAGGACCATGACCTGAGCCGAAGGCAGTCGCTTAACCAACTGAGCCACCCAGGCACCCCTGGAACTTTATATCTTCTTAATCTTCATTGTCTTCCTAATGCATGTCATTCAGAATCATTGTTTCATTTAACATACATATGCAAGATATTTTTTTTAAAGATTTTATTTATTTATTTGAGAGAGAGAGTACATGAGAGTGCAAGAGTTAGAGAGAGATTGAGAGAGAGAGAGAGAGCACGATCAGGGGTGGAAGGAAGGGCAGAGGGAAAGGGAGAAGCAGGGCCCCTGCTGAGCAGAAAGCCGGATGGGGGGGCTGGATCCCAGGACCCTGAGATCATGACCTGAGCCAAAGGCAGACCCTTAACCGACTGAGCCACTCAGGCGTCCCAATATACAAGATATTTTCAAATTAATACTTCTGGTCCAGGCCTCTCACAGGTTTTAGATCTGTAGACCTAGTTCCCTGCTTCTTTTTCATATGTCTCGAAACATTTCAATCTCAACATATCTCTAATTGACATCTGCCTCTTTTCTTAGACTCTCTTCCTTCCAACATTGCCTTTCCAGTTTTGGTGAGACTCCTCAGTCTTGAGAAGAGGAAATTCTCAACCTCCCACTGCTGAATCTAGAAGAGCCTGGTCCTCATCCTCTCCAATGTCAAGGCAACCAGTTCATAGCACCTGATCAAGGCTTTTCCTACTGCTTCTTTGCCTTTCAATCAGTTACTTGAAACCGATTGTTAACTGATTGTGTAACTAATAAGTAACACCTACATTATGTTACGATTTTTTTTTTTTTTATTCCAAGCTTAGATGGCAATAATGGTATTCTGCTGCAGTGGTTTTGATGTTCTGGCCAGAATATTCCTCCTAAAATATGTTTATGATCCCCTGTGGCTCTGAGACCTCCAGAATGACCTCAGTTCTTGTTGATTTCCCAAGCCTGACTGGTCTGAAAAGTAGGGATTGCTTTTGAAGACAAGGGTACTTACTTGGGAGGGGTCTGAGGGGTGTTTCCCTATGCCCTCATCCAAATCCTTTTGGTACCACTTGTTCACAATCTTATTGTCATGTGAGAACTAGATAGATGGACATTAAACTGTGACAACCCCAAAAGAATTCATGCTGGGAGGGGTGAAAGTCTGATTTTGGCTGAGGTTTTGCCAGAGATGAACTGTTTTTTCAGTCAGAATGGGAATAGTCACTTCCAGAACAGTCACTAGATGTTCCCAGGTTTTAGTTCATACTGTGGCACAAACATTTAGGTATTTGAATTCAATTCTCCTTTTTAAAGATTTCTAACACTATTAACAACACTAACTTCTACCCATAGTCACTGACCTGGTCAAATCCTTCACTGGTGGTGGCAGCAATGTCCCCTCAGGTTTTACCCCTATCGGGTACCAGAGTGCAGGTGACCAAAGATGATAATTTAATTACTTTTTGGTCATTGTATACCATGAACTTCCAAATTATCTTCCTATAACATCAAGGACGCTTTCATGCTTTTCCGTAACACCCTACTTGCTGGTTCTAAATTCTTTGATTTTATAAGATGCTTTTGACTGCAAATAACAGAAAGCATTACTGGTCTCCTTCAGCCAGCAATAAAAGGGCAAGGGAAGGATTTATTAGAAGGATGCATAGAGTTTATGGAATCAACATGTGACTATTATTCCCTCAAATGAGACCGTTACGCTGCTAGACGGAATCAGAATTATTTGCAGACTTGTATTCAGAGTTAGAACACAGAAAGCCCCAGGACACCAATTATAAAAGTGAAATCCAGAAAGAGAAGGCTTAGACATCAAAATATTGGAGGACTTTACCAAATCACATCAGCAGTAATTTGGAGAACACATATAATAATAGAATTTTAGTGTATATGACCAAAGATGGAGGAACAATTTTAGATTAGGCTGAATATAGTTATTGATATGAGTTCATTTTTAGGAAATTCCTAATTCCTGATACTGTGTGATGGAAAGAAGTTGGCCTGGGTAACACTAAACTAGACTTACAAATGAACTTGAGATGTCAGAAATGTCTTAGAATAATGTAGAGAAAATAATTCAAATAGTTGGGAGATTGGAATACTGGGTTTGATTTATCATAGGTGTCCTGTTCACCTGGCCATTAAGTACATTCCTCAAGCAGTCCTAGAAGACATTCCACTTACTAGGGTTTGGAGACATCTGTTGTGATTGAAGCTCTGGCATATTACAAAAGGGGTGTAAGTGGCTGTTCTTCAGAGGCTGTGGGAGAAGGTAAAATAAAAATGGGTTTCCTGATTTCAGTAGGAACAGTGAGTCCCTAAGATGGTAGAAGCCAGACAGGTCACTCACCACTGGAGGAATGATGGGCCTGTTACTATAATGGCAGCAAGGTGTGAAATGGGGGTGACTATAGGAGTCTTTGCCAATTGACTAATCCGTCACAGAATCCTTGGGGTTCAAATAGAAGAACAGTCCCTTAAGATCACATTTTATTTCTCCAGCCAAAAACTACTGGTCTGGCGAAGAGTTCTTTTCCCTATACGCTATACTAGAGTATAATATATATGGCTTATCAATGGTTAATCCTAAAATTTAGCTTTCAGGGTAAAGATATATATATCACAATGAAACTAGAGGAGGAAAAGACATTACCTGGAGTTCATAGACTTATAACTGGATAGAGTAATGAGAGACTTGGGATTATCTTCATTTGGAAAAGAAGTGTGTTTGTGGCATAAGTAACACCTACATTATGTTAGGAGGAACAGTCTTTGGGAAGTGTAATTTTGGGAAGTAGTATATGAGTGAATGTTGGTCTGCCAAAGATGTGGACCATTGTGTACATTTTTTAGTTTATTTCTGACTTCCTAGTATTTTACCACATTCCTATTGGGGCAGTCCTCAGAGAATACAGTCTTGGGAAGGATAAGTGCTCCACCTCCCACTAATAACATTGAAGATGTCAGTTCCTCTCTTTCCCTGCTCTTGGAAGACCAAACTTAGGCATATGACTTAGTGAATTAGACACTGCTACCTTGGAGTGTAAATTTGAAAATGGAGCACATACATGAAAATAGGATGAGGATTCATGTTTGGTTATGGTGGCATGATTCTTACAATGTCAGGGGTATTCTGGCCAGATGATTCTTGTCAAAAGACATTTCTTATTACCACTGATTCCTGGACTTCGGGACCTGGTTTGATTCCTGTCTGGTTTCCGGGTCTTGTGCTCCAGCAGCCTTTGATTTGGTGAGTTCATAACAGCATTTCTTCTCCATTTCTTTGCACTTACATAGTCAGAGTTCACTTATATAACTTTCATATGTTGGTTGTATCTTAATAGACACAGGACTTAAATGCTCAGTGAATGGCAACATCATTTATCTAGTTGAACAAGTAAAAAATCCAGGGTACATGTTTGACAATCCCTCTCCCTCCACTCCACATCTAATCCACCACTAAATTTTATTGATTTTCCTTCCCAAATATCCCTTGAGTCTATCTACATCTCTCCAGCTTTATCACCATCAACATCAACACCCTAGCCTAAGCTACCACTATATCTCACTGGGACTATAACAACCTACTTGGTCTCCCAGAACTTTCCCCCTCCTCTAACCCATTCTTTTCTAACTGTAAAATCTGATCATGTGGGGAGCCTGGGTGGCTCAGTCGGTTGGGTGTCTAACTTGATTTCAGCTCAGGTCATGATCTTGGGGGCTGTGGGATCAAGCCCTGTGTTGGTTTCATGTTCAAAGCAGAGTCAGCTTCTCTTTCTCCCTCTCCCTCTACCCCTCCACCCCCTTGTATGCACACATTCTAAATAAATAAATAAAATCTTAAAAGAAAATTTGATCATGTTGCACACTGCCCCACTACCCAGCTAAATCCTCTTTCTTTTAGTCCCTGGGAATGTGCCTTGCTGCTTCCTACCAGCGGGCCTCTGCATATGCTGTTCCCTCCCTCTGGAACTCTCTTCTTTCCCTATTCCCTTCACATAGTTAACTCCTACTCATCTTTCACATCTCATCATATCTTCTTCGTGATTGCTTTCTTAGTCTGCTCAGGATGCTATGACAAAATTCCATAGACTGGATGGCTTATACACAGACTTTTATTTACCTCTCACAATTCTGGAGACTGGAAAGTCCAAGATCAAGGTGTTGGCTGATTCAATTCCTGGTGACAGCCCTCTTCCTAGCTTTCAGACAGCTGAATGTTCATCGTGTTCTTACATGGTTTTTACTTGGTGCAGATACACGTAGAGGGGGGATCTCTCCCTCTGACCACAAATGCTATTAGATTAGGGCCCCACTTTTAAGACCTCATTTAATTTAAGTACCTCTGAAAGACCCTATCTCCAAATACAGTCACACTGACTGACTTCGACAAATGAATTTGGGGGACACAATTCAGTCCGTAGCATTTTTCCCCTGGTACCCCAAAATTCATGTCCTTATTACATGCAAAACATACTTATTCCATCCCAACAGCCCTCAAAGTCTTAATTCATTCCAGCATCAACTCCAAAGTCTAAAGTCTGAAGTCTCACCTAAATATCATCTATATCAGATATGGGTGAGATGTGAGGTATGATTCATCCTGAGGCAGAATTCCTCTTTCTCACTGTGAACCTGTGAAACCAGACAAGTTATGTCCTTCCAAAGTATGGTGATGGGACAGGCATAGGATAGACATTCTCATTCCAAAAAGGAGAAAAAGAAGGAAAGGATGATGGATCCCAAGCAAGTCCAAAACCTCATAGGGCAAATTCTATTAGATCTTAAATCTCAAGAATATTTCTCTCCAGTTTGATGCCCTGCCTTCCGGACCCTAATCAGGGGTCACATCCTCATGTCAGGCAGAGACCATCTGACTTGTTGAAATTGAGTTAGTGACCCTGATGATATCTGAATCACCTTTGGGACCCTTTTTCTCTTTTCTCAAAGGATAAAGTATGTCTACAGCTGAATAGCTCTATGGTTCCATCCTATAGAATCCAAGAAGTCTGAACAGCCTTTCTTCATTCTGTTCCACTTTCTCTGCCCCTTTTGGTCCAAACTGGCAGTATCTCTGCTGGTATAATCCCATCTTTATTCCTTGCTTCTGCTGAGATGACCAATTAAATCCATGAGCCACATCTATGATCTCTTTATCAAGTGGTTGCTCAGCCATACACTTAGCATTCTCCTCAGAACAAGCTTTTTTATTCTTTTGCAATATGAGTAGGCTTAGACTGTTTCTAATCTCCAAGTTTTTGACCTCTGCAGTCTGGGTGGAGGAGGGTTTGAGAATTTTCATTTCTCACTTTGAGAATCACTATTATAAATTATGAAAGTGCTTCTCAAACTTTAAGGTGCATGCAAATCCCAGGTCGTCTTGCTAAATGTAGATTCTGTTTCTATAGGTCTGGGTGCGGCTGGGGATTTTGCAGTTCTACCAACTACCAGGCCAGTAGCAAACTGCCTCCAGGTGGGTTGCATTTGCCTAATCTGGAAGCTTGTTAAGAAAATCTCCATTTGATCACCAGCCCTCCAAATCTGAATCTGCATTTCACGACGCATGTTAACATGATTTGTGTCAATTAATATTTGAGAAACACTGCCCTAGCTGCTTGTATCATCAGGGAATTTAGGGAAACTGCCATGGAGGTTATGATAGGCTTGAGTCACAGAAAACTTGTGAATACTTTGTCCACGACAGGCGGTGTTAGATAGACCATTTACTTTTAATACTGTTACAGTTTATAAGCCACTTTGAAAATATTACTACTTTTGATCTCGACAGCAGCATTGCCATATGTGTAGTGCAAGTATTCCTATTCTTATTTTATAGTTGAGAAACTAAAAATTAGTGTAGGTAAATCACTTATTTAAGGTTACACAGCTAATACATGGCAGGTCTTTAGTTTGAACCAAGAACTTTGCTCCAAGTCTGGGATTATTTTCCATTAAATCACATTTCCAGATCTATCTATTAAAAAATATGGATTTGGAAATTGTATTACTTAAGAGGGAATTGGTCCTTCCAAAAAATCATTTCACATGATTTGTCAGCCTGCTGCTTCAAATTCTCTAAAAATACAGCTTCAACCTATCATCACCATGCTCTTCTAAGATGTTCTTTTCTGTATATTTTACTTTTTTTGACATTTGGAACATGGCTGGAAGTCAGGAAATAAAGGGAGCTCTGCACAGCCAAGGTGGGAACAACAAGATCAAAATGCCAAAGTTTACAGAATTTACTCATAGATAAATAGTCTCTTATATAGAAAAGCTCCTGAAGCCCTCCCTGAGAGTTGGAACACTCTGGAACAGGTCATAGAAGTATGGAAATTTCTTTCTTTCCTCCACCTCTTTCCAAATCTAAAGCATATAAAAAGCAGCATTTGAAAGGGGAAGAGTTTCTGTCACAGGCAAATAAAATGACCGAGGTGAAAAAAAATCTTGGACCTTTTGCAACAGAAAGGAGACAGTAGCCACAAAAGAAGAAGGAAGAAGAAGAGAGGGAGGAGGAGGAGAAGAAGGAGAAAGAACACAGGAAGTTCAGCAACACAGTCCTATGTACCACACCAGGCCAGGCAGGCATCATGACTTTACACTAGAGTGGAATTTTATTTCCAAATAATGATGATCATACATCATTTAAGAAAAGGTTAAGTTATATTTAGAGTACTTTGTTGAAGAAAGCAATAAAATATGCAATACGATTCAGAAAGATTTCTATCAAGAGATTTAAGTGAGCAAATCTTCAACATTTCAGAGTGACACATCCTCAAAGGGTTCCTGATAGATGAGATTTCATTACATTTTCTTTCTTTTATCTCCCTTTCTGTTGTAGTGTTTTAGAGTATGGAAAAGACATATCCACTTGCATTTCACTTACCTGAATTCAACTATATGTATCAGGCCAAAAAAAAAAAAAAAAAAAGACAAAGAAAAGGAAGAAAAAAAAATCTGGGTGGGGGAGGTTCCACGAGCCATCCCACTCAGTGAGCACATATTTTGGCATGAGAAGGGTGGGGGTGAAGGGAAGACAGGCCTGTGCTGTTACTTCAATCTCAGTTACTCTCAGAGCTCTTATGAAGCCAGGATCTTGCTTTGTGATTATAGTGTCCAAAGGTATGTATTTTTCATGCCCCATTACCAACAAAACGAGAAAACATTAAACTCTTCAAATGCTGGTGTCAAACCTGGTTGTACTGTACTTATTGAGAGATACTGTATTGGTGTCCAGTGTTTAGTGTCAAATAAAAAACAAATCTGGATTAGTAAGGACTTTATCTGAAAGCATTATTGTGAGATGTGGAAGGCAAGCTTCTCAAGAGTGAGGCAAAAAAGGTTGGTTTTTATTTTATAGAGAGGAATAGGCTGGAAAGAATTAGGTGGGGATAAGTGGATGAGTGGCATGATCTGATGGTAGTTCAGAGAATGTTTTACCCTGACACCAGCCTGTTTGAGGAGGGTTGTGTGCTGGCTCAGGATGAGAGTGAACCCCAGTTCAGGAACCTTGGGAAAGAAGAGGGGTTTAACCAAAGTTTGGTTAAGAAGCATTCTGTTCACATTGATCAGTGGGATGAGCAGTTCTGCTGATCATTTATGAAGCAAAGAATGAGAATTTGGAGGGACATTGTCTGGTCTCCCTCTAGGTAACTGGGGGCCATCTGTAATTCTTATTTAAGTCATGCGGGGAAGGGTCCTTCTTTACCCTTCCATTTCCTGGAACACAAAGGAACAGGGATTTCTTAACCTTTGCTGTTTTTCAGGAGCACAAGGCTCAGTTAAAATTCAATATTATCAATAACATATAAATATTACAATACACACTGAATTTTAGGGGGTAATTTAAGGAGTTTCCCAAGGTAACTTTAATTATAAACCATAATCAGGTGGCAACTGCAGTATCTAACTACTGTACAAAATGACTTTAGTACAATTATAACCACATATGTAAGTTTGAAATTTCAGTTCAGATGCAGTATTTAAAAATCCCTAAAGGCAAGAAATTTTATATATTTAGGTAAAATAGCAAGTCATGTCATTTCCTCAAAGAATCCTTTCCCGATCCAGATCGACTTTAGTTTAAAAGCCAATTACTTGCTTGCATTTCTCCTTATTAATATTCATCACATTTGTAAGTCATTCACTTAATATTTTTCTTTCATGATAGGTTGCAACCTCAATGGGAACAGGGAAACTGCCTGTGTTGTTTGCTACTATGTTCCAGCACCTGGTCTATATTATATTAGATGCTCAGGATGTGCTTTTGGATGAATGAAAGATATTTCTATTAATCTCTCACTGTAGAATAAACTGAGGAAATAATAAAATTCTTTTTGTACCTAAAAAAAGTACTTTATTCTATTGTCCTCCATTGTATATCATATATTGTTTTGACTAGCAATTCCTTGTAATTTAGGTTTGTGAAAACTGGAAGGAGTGCCTTGAGAATCATTTTATAATATTCTGCATAAGATAAGTTTATGTACATGGAAAACCATCATTTATTAATCAACAATACCTAATATTTATTACTGCCTATTATATGTTAAATTCTTCACATACGTTATTTTTTAATCTTCAAAATAATCTCATGAGTGAACTGTGGATTGTATAGGAATAGTTTTAGACAATTTCTGTATAAACAAAGACTAGGGTAGTCAAAATATCTAATTCTTATTGTAATCATGAATATTCCTGGAGCATAGGAAGAAATGGATTCCAATGGTATCTTTATTTCTTGCAGTTATTTTGCATAATACTTCTGAAATACGTAAATTATGAAAACATGGTGTGGTAAAAGGAATTTGGGAGATAATTCTTGCTTATGGAACCCTACCCCAAATTTATATCATAGTACTTTATAATGGTCTTTCCTCTGATTATAAGTATGGATATTTTTGTGGGTGAAAAAAATACAAAATAGGAAGTTATTTGCATTAGAATTTATACAGCATAAACTCATCTCTATAAGTCATAGAAAATTATGACTGAGAATGGTGTAAGCCAAAAATATTAAGCATAAATTAGGGACTAATACTATAACTCTAAATAAGATCCCTTTGTCTTAGCAGGGTACCCAGAGCACAGAAATAATGGGTGTAGATGCCATGTACCGAAGACGTTGGTGCTGGGTCCTTCAGCTGGGTCATCACTTAATTCATAGCCAGTTGAGTGGATAAAATAATTGAACAAGCCTCTCAAACATGGAGCAGCTTCACAAACTTTATCCACTTCCCAAATCCTTGGACTCAAATCTGTTTGAAGCTGTCAGGTTATGATGGTGGGAGTAGGGGTAGGTTGGCAGCTCCTTCCTTCTTCCAAGGAAATTTGGCACTTCATCCTCCCCTCCTTTCCCTCCTTCCTAATGCCTTTGTATACTCAATAAATGTGGAGGTTTTTGGGAGGATGAGGGACAATTAAGAAGAAAAAGGACTCTCTTGTCCTTTGTTCTTTACCCTCTATTGCCCTGAGGTGGAACCTTAATTATAGCTTTGAAATTAAAAGCTAGCTTATTTAGATTAATAGAAAAGGAATTGCAATTTCAAGATCGCCAAACTTGTGTATTATTCTTGAATTCTTTCCAGAATCCAGCCTACTCTAAATCCTCTTTTTCAGAATTTGTTTGACATAAGATAATAATGGTTATCAGAATCAACTCAGACAGTTGCTGATGGGCAATTTTTTTCTAAGCCAGTTCTATGTGTCAGCCACCACTGTTCAAAGCACTGGAGATATGTGGGTGAACAAAACAAAGTTCTTATCTTCATGGAACCTAATTCTAATGATGGAGCTAAGAGATAATCAACAAAAACATAATATGATTTCAAGCGGTATTATGTGCTCTGAAAAGAAATACAGTAATATAAAGCATAAGAAATGAAATGTGTGTGTGTCCTTTCTGATGGGATGATATTGGGAGGAGAGATTTCCATGGAATGAGAGAGCAGGACAAGTGATAAATTGGGGAAAGAGGTGCCCAAATAAAGGGTAGAGCAACTATAAAAGCTTTGAGAAAAGCATGTACTTGGCAGGGGGCCAGGGTGACTGAAGAAAACTTAAGGTATGAGTGAGAGGAGAAATTAAATCTGAAGGGTAGCCTGGAACCAGATCATCTAGAATTCAGTATGTCATGGGTTAGAATTTTGGGTTTTATATTAAGTGTGATTGGAATCCATTGAAGAGTTTTTGTGGAAGAGTAATGTAATCAGATTTACACTTGTAAAGGAAGTTCTTCTGGCAGAAGAAAAATTATAGCAGATAGAAACTTGGATCTATGCAAAGAAACAAAGAGTACTGGGAATGATATCTATATGGCTACATATAAAATACTTCATTTTTTATGTAAGACTTTGAAAAATTGACTTAAGCAAAAATAACAATAATATTTTTTGGAGTTTATAACATATATAGAAGAAAAACATGCATCAACAATAGCACTAAAACAGGGATAGGAAAAATGAAAGTATGTTGTTTTAAGATTATTATACTACATGTGAAGTGGTAAAATAGTAGTTGAAGGTAAAGTGATAATTTAAAAATGTATACTATAAGCCATAAACAGCCACTAAAAAAAAAAAAAATTATAGCCAATAAGCAACAAAGGAGATAAAATGGGACCACAAAAAAAACCAATTAATTCAAAAGAGAAAGAGGAGAAGGGGAACAAACAGCATATGTGAAAAATAGAAAACAAATAGCAATATGGTAGATTTAAAACCAACCCCATCAATAATCATTAAATGTAAATGGTCTAAATATTCCAATTCGAAGGCAGAGATCATCCGATAAAAAGCAAGGCCCAATTACCTGTGGCTTATAAAAAACACACTTTAAATACAAAGACACAAATAAGTTGAACAGAAAAGGATGGAAAAAGATAAATCGTGTGAAGACTAATCAAAAGAAAGCTAGACTGACTATATTATTTCAGAGAGATTTCAGAGCAAGGAATATCATGAAGAATAAAGAAGTATTAATTCATCAAGAGGACATAACAATCCTCAATATTTATGTATCTAGTTACAAAACTTCAAAATACATAAAACAAAAACTGATAGTACTGCAATGAGAAAAAGACAAATCCACAATTATATTTAGAAATATTTTAACTCCTCTTTCATTAACTGGTAGAAAAAAATAGAGAATTAGAAAATATATAGAAGACTAGAACAGCACTGTCAATCAACTTGATCTAATTGACATGTATATAACATTCTAGTAGACAACAGCACACACATTCTTTTCCAGTGTATAGAGAATATTTACTAAGATTGGCCATATTCTGCACCAGAAAACAACTAAATTCAATAAATTTAAAAGAATTCAAATTATACAAAATGTGTTTTCTGACCACAGTAGAATTAAGTTAGAAGTAAAAACAGAAAGACACTGAAAATCCCTAAATATTTGGAAAAAAATAACTCTTCTACATAACCCATAGATCAAAAAAGAAATCAAAGAAAATAGAAAATATCTTGAACTGAATGAAAATTAAAATATCAAACAAAAAATTGTGGAATGTAGCTATTCTAGTAATTAGAGGGAAATTTCTAGCATAAAACATTTATATTAGACAAAAGAAAGGTCTTAAATCAAGGACCTCAGCTAACAGTAAATGAAACACAAAGTAGAAGAAAGAAAATAATAAAGATTAGAGAGGCAAACAATGAATTAGAAAATAGAGAATCAGTAGAGAAAATCAATGGTATGACAAGTTTATTTGTGAGATCAATAAAATTGATAAACCTCCAGCTAAACTGGTCAAGGTAATGATAGAAGATATAAACTCCAGGAATGTGAGAATTGATATCATGATAGATTCTACAGATAGAACTTTATAACAATACAGTTGACCATTTACATGAAATGTTTAAATTCCTTAAAAAACACAAACTACCAAAGTTCACTCAAGAAAAAATAGATAATTTCACTACTCCTATATTTGCCTTAAAAATGAATTTGTAGTTTAAACCTTCCCACAAGGAAAATTCCTGGCTTAGATGAATTTACTGATGAATTATACATTTAAGGAAGGCATGGTATAAATTCTACACAAATTGTTTAAGAAAACTGGGGGCAAAGGAATAGTTCCTAACTCATTCTATGAGGCTAATATTATTCTGAAACCAAAAGCAGACAAAGATGTTACAAGACAAGAAAACTATAGACTAATATCCTATGAAAATACTCTTAGGAAAATTTTAGCCAGTTGATCATACAATATATAAAAATGATAATACATCATGGCCAAGTGGTGTTTATCCCAGGAGTGCAAGGTTTAAGCCAACCTTAACATTTAAAAATTAATGAAGGCAAGTCAACATATTAACAGACCATTTTAATCAGCTTGTACTTCTATAACAAAATACCATAGATTGGGTGGCTTACACAACAGAAATTTATTTCTCACAGTTCTGGAGGCTAGGAAGTTCAAGATCCAGGTGCTAGCCAATTCCCTTTCTGGTAAGGACCCTCTTCCTAGCTTGAAGATGGTTGCCTTTCCCTCTCTGTCGTTATGCGGCAAAAAGAGAGAGGTCTGGTATCTCTTCCTCTTCTTATAAGGGCACCAGTCCTATCAGATTAGGGCCCCATTCTTATGACCTCTCTTAACCTTTATCACCTCCTTACAGACTAACTCCAACAACAGTCACATTGGGGGTTGTAGTGCTTCAACATATAAATTTTGAGGGGACACAAACATTCAGTGCATAACACAGACTAAAAAGAAAAAAAACTATAAGGTCATCTTAATTGACACAGAAAAGAAATTCACAAAATTCAACATCCATTCCTGATAAAAAGATATCAGCAAACTGAGAAAGGAAAGGTCCTCAAAGTGATAAAGGGCATTCATGAAACACTTACCTAACATACATACATAATGATGAAAGACTACTTGCATTCCCCCCAACAACTCAAGGAATTTTGCTTACCATTCATTTGTATTCAACATTCTACTAGAGGTTCTAATCAGACAATAAGGATTGGAAAGGAAGAAGAAAAACTGTCTTTACTCATAAACAACATGATCACCATGTAAAAAAATCCTATAAAATATACAAAAAAGATACTGAGAGTAGTAAGTGAGCTTAGCAAGATTGTAGAATACAAGATTGATATAAAAATCAATGTATTTCTATATATCAGGAATGAACAATCAGAAATTGATATTAAACAATGCCATTGATAATGTCATCAAAAATATGACTTACTTAAGGATAAATCTGGCAACATGAAGGAATTACAAAAGGGATGAGGAAACTTTTGGGAGAAATGGTTATGTTCATTATCTTTATTGTGATGGTGATTTGAGTGCATGTTAAACATTAATTGTACTTCAAATACAGTGATTAAAAATATAATTCTATAAAGCTGTGATGAATGTACTTTTGTTTTTGGGTGTAAAGTAAGTTATTCTACCTGAATATTAAATATTAAATAGCAGAGTTATATAGATAATAATTTTTGCACTGAAGTGTTAGAACATGATATATTATTTCATTTTACATCTATTCACTGAGCATTTTGTTGTATGTGCTTCTCCTATCTGAAGAGATTATTTCACTTTTCAATTTTGGTTTGAAATAATCTAATAGATCAGTTGAAAAAATTATGATACATTTACTCTATATAATATCACACAATTCTTAAAAAGAATTAATTAGGACTATAATTATAGACCTGAAAGAATTTCCATAATGTAATGTTGCAAAAAAAAAATTTGAGAGTAGTACAATAGAACCCCATTTGCTGTAAAAACAAACAACAAAACCTTATGTGTAATAAATTAGTGTATATATTTATGAGATAATGGAGAAGGGTGTGGAAAGATTCACACCAGCTGTCAATATACATTGCTGTTCATGGGAGTGAAAGTCTTTTTTTTTTTTTTTTTCATCATTTTACTGGTTACAATGAGTGACTATTCCTTCTGTAAGAACAATAAATTACAAAATTAAAAGAAACAATTTGATAATTTTTCTATGATGGTACCTATTGATTTTTAGGTAAATCTGCATGAATTATTACTTAAAAACACTTTAATTATGAATACCATAATTTAATTCAGTACCTTATAACATAAAATTTTTAATATTTATCATAGTGATATATTCCTCATGCCCTACACATACACAGAAGCTAAAGGCATGATTTTAGACAATCTTGAATTTCCTCCTAAGCTTATTTTTGAGAATTAAGTGAAATAATACATTCTATGTCCATACTAATCCATATTTAGAGCAATGACTGACACCTAACTAATATTTAATAAATGCTAGTTATTAGTACTAAATGAGGCAACCTTTGTTTTACACAACTTAGTAACAAGTTGTGACAGATGTGTTTTCCAAAAATGGCTTAAATAATATATATACTTTTAAGATTTATTTATTTATTTATTTATTTATTTATTTATTTATTTATTTATTTATTTATTTATTTTAGAGGGAACGTGAGCAGGGGGAGGAGCAGTGGGGCAGGGAGAGGGAGGAGGGGAAAGAATCTCATGCAGACACTGTGCTGTTGTGTGGCTCAATCCCACACCCTTGATATCATGACCTGAGCCCAAACCAAGGGAACCAAGAGTTGGATGCTCAACAGACTGAGCCACCCAGGCGCCCCAAATAATATTTCTTAATTCACATGCTCTTCTCTATTGCTATATCAAGAGGTAGAGTCTATTTCTCTGTCCCCTTGAGTCAGATTTGGCCCCGTAACTGCTTGACCAACAGGTTAAAGTGGAAGCAAGATGATGCACCTGTTCTGGGCAGAACACTTAATTAATCTGGCAACTTTCATTTTTTGTCTTTTGGAATGCTTGCTCTTAGGATACTTTCTTGGAAATTGGCTGCCATTCTGTGAGAAGCTAAAGCCACAGGGAAGACCACATGAAGGCACTCCAATTGACAGCTGCATCTGAGCTCCCAATTGACATCCACCCATCATGGCTGTCTAACTGGGTTGAACCTTTAGCTGCCTCTAGACTCAGCAACCAACTGGGTGCAATTTCGTAAGATACTCCAAGTGAGAATCACTCAGTTCAGCCCAGGTAACCCCTAGAACTATGAGCGATAATGATAAATTATTGTTTTAAACCATTTAACATGAATTGTAGTAAAATTTTCTTACCAAATATTGTACTTTAATAAATATACCTTTGCATTTCTAATACAGTACACTATTTTAAAATTCTTAAAATTATGACTGTGAAACCTGTGAATTATTTATTTAAAAATTAATTTATAGAGATCGTTAAAGGTGCTGTCTCATGGACCAGTTTTGCACCTATTTAACTTGACCTAGGCTGGTGTTATTTTAAATTAGCATAATGTCTTTAGTAGAACAGAGTTATCATTTTCCTTTTATACATGCTCATTTCTCAGTTCACAAATATGTACAACTTTTATCTATTTCTTTTTTCTTATTTTTTTTAGAGAGAGAGTGAGGCAGGGGTATGGGCTGAGGAGAGGGAGATAGAGAATCTTAAGCAGGCTCCACACCCAGCATGGAGCCCTACTCTGGGCTCGATCTCACAATCCTGAGATCATGACCTGATACGAAATCAAGAGTCAGATACTTAACCAACTAAGCCACTCAGGTGCCCCTAACTTTTATTTTTTTTAAAGATCTTATATATTTATTTGAGAGAGAGAGAGAGAGAGAGAGAGAGAGAGAGAGAGAGAGCATGAAGGGGGGAGGGGCAGAGGGAGAGGGAAAGGGACAAGCCAACTCCCTGCTGAGCGTGAGGCCAGATGGGACCCAAATCCCAGGACCCTAGGATCATGACCTGAGCTGAAGTCAGATGTTTAACCAACTGAACCACCCAGGTACCCTAACTTTTATCGTTTTTTTTTTTTAAATTAACGTATAATGTATTATTTGTTTCAGGGGTACAGGTCTGTGATTCATCAGTCTTACACAATTCACAGAACTCACCATAACACATACCATCCCCAATGTCCATCACCCAGCCACCCCATCCCTCCAACCCCCCTCCACTCCAGCAACCCTCAGTTTGTTTCCTGAGATTAAGAGTCCATTACGGTTTGTCTCCCTCTCTGGTTTCATCTTGTTTCAATTTTTCCCTCCTTCCTCTATGATTCTCTGTCTTGTTTCTCAAATTCCTAATATCAGTGAGATCATATGATACTTGTCTTTCTCTGGTTGACTTATTTCACTTAGCATAATACCCTCTAGTTCCATCCATGTCATTGCAAATGGCAAAATTTCATTTTTTGATGGCTGCATAATATTCCATTGTATATATATACCACATCTTCTTTATCCATTCATCTGCTGATGAACATCTAGGCTCATTCCATAGTTTGGCTATTGTGGACATTGCTGCTATAAACATTGGGGTGCAGGTGCCCCTTCGGATCACTACATTTGTATCTTTGGGGTAAATACCCAGTAGTGCAATTGCTGGGTCATAGGGTAGCTCTATTTTCAATTTTTTGAGGAACCTCCATACTGTTTTCCAGAGTGGCTGCACCAGCTTGCATTCCCAACAACAGTGTAGGAGGGTTCCCCTTTCTCTGCATCCTCGCCAACATCTGTCATTTCCTGACTTGTTAATTTTAGCCATTCTGACTGGTGTGAATATGGTATCTCATTGTGGTTTTGATTTGTATTAACCTGATGCCAAGCGATGTTGAGCACTTTTTCATGTGTCTGTTGGCCATTTGGATGTCTTCTTTGCAGAAATGTCTGTTCATGTCTTTTTCCCATTTCTTGATTGTTTGTTTTTTGGGTGTAGAGTTTGATAAGTTCTTTATAGATTTTGGATACTAGCCCTTTATCTCTCTTTTTTTTTTTTTAAGATTTTATTTATTTATTTGACAGAGAGAGACACAGCGAGAGAGGGAACACAAGCAGGGGGAGTGGGAGAGGGAGAAGCAGGCTTCCCGCCGAGCAGGGAGCCCGATGTGGGGCTCGATCCCAGGACCCTGGAATCATGACCTGAGCCGAAGGCAGGCGCTTAACGACTGAGCCACCCAGGCACCCCTAGCCCTTTATCTGATATGTCATTTGTGAATATCTTCTCCCATTTTGTTGGTTGTCTTTTGGTTTTGTTGACTGTTTCTCTTGCTGTGCAAAAGCTTTTTATCTTAATGAAGTCCCAATAGTTCATTTTTGACCTTGCCTTTGGCAATGTTTATAGGATGTTGCTGCCTGTGTTCTCTTCAAGGATTTTGATGGATTTCTGTCTCACATTTAGGTCTTTCACCCGTTTTAAGTCTGTTTTTGTGTGCGGTGTAAGGAAATGATCCAGTTTCATTCTTCTGCATGTGGCTATCCAATTTTCCCAACACCCTTTGTTGAAGAGACTGTCTTTTTTCCATTGGACATTTGTTCCTGTTTTGTCAAAGATTAGTTGACCATAGAGTTGAGGGTCTGTTTCTGGGCTCTCTATTCTGTTCCATTGATCTATGTGTCTGTTTTGTGCCAGTACCCTACTGTTTTGATGATTACAGCTTTGTAATAGAGCTTGAAGTCTAGAATTGTGATGCAACCAGCTTTGCCTTTCTTTTTCAACATTCCTCTGGCTATATGGGGTCTTTTGTGGTCCCATATAAATTTTAGGATTATTTGTTCCACTTCTTTGAAAAAAGTTGATGGTATTTTGATAGGGATTGCATTAAATGTGGAGATGGCTCTAGGTAGCATAGACATTTTCACAATATTTATTCTTCCAATCCATGAGCATGAAATGCTTTTCTATTTCTTTGTGTCTTCCTCAATTTCTTTCATAAGTATTCTGTTGTTTTTAGAATACAGATCCTTTACCTCTTTAGTTAGGTTTACTCCTAGGTTTCTTATGGTTTTTGGTGCAATTGCAAATGGAATTGATTCCTTAATTTCTCTTTCTTCTGTCTCATTGTTAGTGTATGGAAATGCAATTGATTTCTGTGCACTTACTAAATTCCTGTATGAGTTCTAGCAGTTTTGGGGTGGAGTCTTTTGGGCTTTCCACATAAAGTATCATATCATCTACAAAGACTGAGAATTTGACTTCTTCTTTGCTGATTCGGATGCCTTTTATTTCTTTTTGTTGTCTGATTGCTGAGGCTAGGACTTCTAGTACTATGTTGAATAGCAGTGGTGATAGTGGACATCCCTGCCGTGTTCCTGACCTTAGGGGAAAAGCTCTCAGTTTTTCCCCATTGAGAATGATATTCACTGTGGGTTTTTCATAGATGGCTTTTATGATATTGAGGTATGTACCCTCTATCCCTATACTCTGAAGAGTTTTAATCAAGAAAGGATGCTGTACTTTGTCAAATGCTTTTTCTGCATCTATTGAGAGGATCATATGGTTCTTGTTCTTTCTTTTGTTAATGTATTGTATCACAGTGATTGATTTGCAGATGTTGAAGAAACCTTGCAGCCCAGGGATAAATCCCACTTGGTCCTGGTGAATAATCCTTTTCACGTACTGTTGGATCCTATTGGCTAGTATTTTGGTGAGAAATTTTGCATGCATGTTCATCAGGGATATTGGCCTGTAATTCTCCTTTTTGATGGGGTCTTTGCCTGGTTTTGGGATCAAGGTAATGCTGGCCTCATAAAATGAGTTTGGAAGTTTTCCTTCCATTTCTATTTTTTTGGAACAGTTTCAGAAGAATAGGTATTAATTCTTCTTTAAATGTTTGGTAGAAATTCCCTGGAAAGCCATCTGGCCCTGGACTCTCCTTTTTTGGGAGATTTTTGCTTACTGCTTCAATTTCCTTGCTGGTTATGGGTCTGTTCAGGTTTTCTATTTCTTCCTGGTTCAGTTTTGGTAGTTGATACATCTCTAGGAATGCACCCATTTCTTCCAGATTGTCTAATTTGCTGGCATAGAGTTGCTCAAAATATGTTCTTATAATTGTTGGTATATCTTTGGTGTTGGTTGTGATCTCTCCTCCTTCATTCATGATTTTATTTGTTTGGGTCCTTTCTCTTTTCTTTTTGATAAGTCTGGCCAGGGGTTTATCAATCTTATTAATTCTTTCAGAGAACGAGCTCCTAGTTTCGTTGATGTGTTCTACTCTTCTTTTGGTTTCTATTTCATTGATTTCTGCTCTGATCTTTTTTTTTTTTTTTAATTTGTTTGACAGAGAGAGACACAGCAAGAGAGGGAACACAAGCTGGGGGAGTGGGAGAGGGAGAAGCAGGCTTCCCGCTGAGCAGGGAGCCCAATGCAGGGCTTCATCCAGGACCCTGGTTTCATGACCTGAGCTGAAGGCAGACACTTAATGACTGAGCCACCCAGGCACCCCTCTGCTCTGATTATTATTTCTCTTCTCCTGCTTGGTTTAGGGTTATTTGCTATTCTTTCTCCAGCTCTATTAGGTGTAGGGTTAGGTGGTATATTTGAGACCTTCCTTGTTTCTTGAGAAAGGCTTGTATTGCTATATACTTTCCTCTTAGGACTGCCTTTGCTGTATCCCAAAATTTTGGACAGTTGTGTTTTCATTTTCATTTGTTTCCATAAATTTTTTTAATTCTTTAATTTCCTGGTTGACCCATTCATTCCTTAGTAGGCTGCTCTTTAGCCTCCATATATTTGAATTTTTTCCAACTTTCCTCTTGTGATTGAGTTCTAGTTTCAAAGCATTGTGGTCCGAAAATATGCAGGGAATGATCCCAATGTTTTGGTACCTGTTGAGACCTGATTTGTGACCCAGGATGTGATCTATTCTGGAGAATGTTCCATGTGCACTAGAGAATAATGTGTATTCTGTAGCTTTGGGATGGAATGTTCTGAATATATCTGTGAAGTCCATCTGGTCCAGTGTGTCATTTAAAGCCTTTATTTCCTTGTTGATCTTCTGCTTAGATGATCTGTCCATTTCAGTGTGTGTGTGGGGGTGTTAAAGTCCCCCACTATTATTGTATTGTTGTCAATGTGTTTCTTTGATTTTGTTATTAATTGGCTTATATAATTGGCTGCTCCCATGTTAGGGGCATAGATATTTAAAATTGTTAGATCTTCTTATTGGATAGACCCTTTAAGTATGATATAGTGTCCTTCCTAATTTATTATAGTCTTTGGTTTAAATTCTAATTTGTCTGATATAAGGATTGCCACCCCAGCTTTCTTTTGATGTCTATTAGCATGGTAAATGGTTTTCAACCCTCTCACTTTCAATCTGGAGGTGTCTTTGGGTCTAAAATGAGTCTCTCTCAGACAGCATATCAATGGGTCTTGTTTTTTTATCCAATCTGATAGCCTGTGTCTTTTGATTGGTGCATTTAGTCCATTTACATTCAGGGTAACTATTGAGAGATATGAACTATCGAAGTAACCTTGCCTGTAAGGTGACTCTTACTGCATATTGTCTCTATTCCTTTCTGGTCTATGTTACTTTTAGGCTCTCTCTTTGCTTAGAGGACCCCTTTCAATATTTCTTGTAGGGCTGGTTTCAGGTTTGCAAATTCTTTTAGTTTTTGTTTGTCCTGGAAGCTTTTTATCTCTCCTTCTATTTTCAATGACAGCCTTGCTGGATATAATATTCTTGGCTGCATATTTTTCTCATTTAGTGCTCTGAGTATATCATGTCAGTCCTTTCTGGCCTGTCAGGTCTCTGTGGATAGGTCTGCTGTCAATCTAATGTTTCTACCATTGTAGGTTACAGCTCTCTTGTCCCGAGCTGCTTTCAGAATTTTCTCTTTGTCTTTGAGACTTGTAAGTTTTACTATTAGATGTCAGGGTGTTGACCTATTTTTACTGATTTTTGAGGAGGGTTCTCTGTGCCTCCTGGATTTGATGCCTGTTTCATTCCCCAAATTAGGGATGTTCTCTGCTATAATTTGCTCCAATATACCTTCTGCCCCCCTCTCTCTTTCTTCTTCTTCTGGGATCCCAATTATTCTAATATTGTTTCATATTATGGTATCACTTATCTTTCGAATTCTCCCCTCGTGATCCAGGAGTTGTTTATTTCTCTCTTTCTCAGCTTCTTTATTCTCCATCATTTGGTCTTCTATATCACTAATTCTCTCTTCTGCCTCATTTATCCTAAAGCAGTTAGAGCCTCCATTTTTGATTGCACCTCATTAATAGCCTTTTTGATTTCAACTTGGTTAAATTTTAGTTCTTTTATTTCTCCAGAAAGGGATTCTCTAGTATCTTCTATGCTTTTTTCAAGCCCAGCTAGTATCTTTATAATCGTCATTCTGAACTCTAGTTCTGACATCTTACTAATGTCCATATTGATTAGGTCATGGCAGTCGGTACTACCTCTTGTTCTTTTTTTTTTTTTTTGAGGTGAGTTTTTCCATCTTGTCATTTTGTCTTCCAGAAAGTGGCCACTTTTCTGTTCATAGAATTGCTGCTATTTTCTTTGGTCTTCTGTTGGGGTTTCAGGTGTTCTGAATGGTTTGATAACTATCTAGCTGCATTCTTGGGACCTGACAAAATTTAAGTCTCCTACTCCTCCGCCATCTTGCTCCTCCACCACTTTTATCATTTTTAATACAATTTGTGGATCCACTAGGAATTATATTACTTTCAAATACATTCTGAAAGTCACCAACTACTTGGAGGGTTTTAATAAAAGTAATTTGAGACTGAGTGGGTTTAAGTCATTCTTCAAATTCTCTTTAATGTAGTTGGTTTGTGAATTTATAATTCTTACTCCATCCCAGATCAGGGAACAGACTTTATTTTATAAACCTCTGCATGTCATAGATCTTGTAGCTCATAGAAGGCTTAAGAAGGTAGCAGGGTGTGTGGAGCAGGTCCCTAGACTAGCACTCAGAAAAACTGGCTTCTGTTGCAGTTGTGTGACTAGGTTTAGTCATTTCACCTTATTTTCTTCCTTTGTATTCAGATATTAATTCTTCTTTAAGTTCTTTCCACTCAAATTGGGGGCAAATAAGGCATTTTGATTCCCAGACACATCCTCTTTGCCTGCAATGATCTCTTCTGGCTCTAGCTTTTGAGAGGAGGCCAAGTTCTGTTTTCTGGATCGAACTGATCTTTAGCTTAGCTCCCAAAGTGAGCCAGGCACTGTCAGATGCTAATCCTATGTGATTGCAACTTTGAGACGCTGGTTGTAACATTAGAAATGCACAGATTTAGGAGGACAGGTACTGATTAATTCTAATTGTTTTATTTATATACATACACAAAAATTCATAAATTATAATCTAGGATTCTTCCAATATTATAATTTTCTTGATTAATATAGATATGAACAGAAGAACTGACACAAGATAATAATAGGATGTCTAAAAATAGAGATGTTTGCACATTCGATTCCTTTTTTTTTTTTAAATTATTGTGCGCATAGCCTTCAGTTTTAGCCAACCATGAAAAACAAGGTGATAATCTCACCCATCCATTCATAGAGCTGTGACAAATACTTCAGGACAATGCTTCCACCCACATTGCATTGTGCTTATGAGTAAAGATGTAGGATGGATATAAAAATTGTATTTTTTTTTAAAAAGATAGAAAAATGTCACCTATCAAATTGACTCAAGAGGATATAGAAAACCTGGATACCCATGTCTAGTACAGGGTATAGGCTGGTAGACTACGGTACATGGGCTAAGTCTAGCCTGAGGTCAGTTGTGTACAGTCTGCAAGCTGAGAATTGTTTTTACACTAAAAAAAAAAGGAAAAGAAAAAGAAAAAAATAAAGAAGAATATGTGACAGGAGAGGACATGTACAAGGATATTCATCGCAGCATTGTTCATCGTAGAAGAAAACAGAAGCCCACCTCAATTCCATCAACAGTAGAAAGGTTAATATAGACGGTGGAATACTTGTGTGATAGAATACTGTACAGCAGTGAGAATGAATTAGAGTAACATGTACCAACATGGGTGAATCTCAGAAAGAAAGGCTGAGAGAAAACAAGCCACAAATGAATACATGAAATATGAGTTCATTAAATAGAGTTCAAAACTGAGGCAAAATTGAGCTGTATTATATTTACTGATACATTACCACATGGCCAAACTATAAAGAATAGTAAGGAATGAGAACCATAGTTGAGAACAGTGAAGGGCTGTAATTGGAGACAATTATCTAGGGAGTTCTTAAAAAACTGGCAAGACTGCAAAGCTGTTTGCGTGGTGTATTGCCACTTTGATTTTAAAAACACACACAGAGAAGGCTACAAAGAATTATACCAAAATGTTACCAGTTGTATTTGAAAGGTGACTTTCCATCTGATTTCTGTCAATTTGAATGTGAAATGAAGGAAGCAAAAGCAGAATCAGTGACTTTATTTCTTGTTTTAGTCAATTAACCTAATTTTGATCACAAACATTTCCTCAGGCTTTATCATTTTTTGTTAACAATATGGATTTCTTTTCTGCCTTCTTTTTTGGGGGTATATTTTAACTTAAAAAAAAAACAGAGTATGTTGGGGGCACCTGGGTGGCTCAGTCAGTGAAGTGTCTGCCTTCTGTTCAGGTCACAATCTCTGGGTCCTGGGATCGAGTCCTGCATCGGGCTCCCTGCTCAGCGGGGAGTCTGCTTATTCCTTTCTCTCTCTCTCCCTATGCCTCTCCCCTTGCTCGTGTTCTCTGTCTCTCTCAAATAAATAAATAAAATCTTAAAAAAAAAGTATGTTGTATTTATAATGATAAACTTTAAAAATAAACTATATTTTCCCCCCCCTTTTTAAAGGCAAAACAAGCTATCAAAAAGACTTTCAGGACATCCTGATCTGTTTTTATGGGCTAGAAAAAACCACTTTCTCCGTCACAAGCATGATGGCAACATCATCCTTCAAATCGCACAGCCTAGCAGGGAGATCTGACCTGCTGCGTGCCTGGGTCAGAGGCCAGTGTAGCACGCGGACATGGCGGCCTAGCCCTACGGCAGCTGTAAGCACCTGCATCGGTGGGAAAGTCTTGGCTTTGATGTGCATTTTAATACCTATGTTGCTGGGACTCCCTACCAATCCTGGATTCTGCCAGTGGTGCCTCTGTGATAGGGAACTACAATCTGGGAGTCTGGGAGGCCTAAAAGAACTGCTGTGTCTTCAGTCCTTAGAAACAGTACTCAGGACAGGATGAGCATGGAATGGTTCCTGCTGTCCTGTGTTGTGGGAATCTGCAAATCTGGTGAGTTCTGAAAACTAAATATAATATGAT
Organism: Neomonachus schauinslandi; assembly: GCF_002201575.2. NCBI lineage: Eukaryota > Metazoa > Chordata > Mammalia > Carnivora > Phocidae > Neomonachus > Neomonachus schauinslandi. The sequence goes on along the minus strand of NC_058410.1, from coordinate 43,109,059 downwards.
GAACTGGAAGAGGAGAGGGCCCTGTGCACATGCCCATAGTGAGCTTCCTTCTTGTCCTGTCTAAAGAGAAGAATGGATGTGGAAAGCTATGTAGATTTTTCACTACCTTCACAATGTTAATTTTACTCTACATTCTTATTTCCCTTATGACAATGGATTTGTTTTTCATCAGTAGTAAACTTGGTCCACAGGATAGAGGAACAACTTTGGAATTTCCTATTTTATAGGGAAAAAAATGAAGATGGGTGGATGAATTTAAGTTTAGTGAATTTAAGTTGAAAGTTTTAGGTATAGATTTAAATTTTCCAATAAAAAATAATATGAAATGCTTTTTATTATCTTTTACGGCATATTTAGTAAACCCAACTATTTGCTTTGCTTTACCTAGTTTGTCTTCCCTGAAAACTGGGTAAAATTTTTAGTTGAGCCAGCTGGTTTTTTGGTAAGCTTGCTAAAGACTCGACTAGCAGTTACATTTCCCTGCCTTATTTGTTCATGTATAAGACACCAAGGAGACAAGGCCTGCTACTTTTCCTCTGGAGAGAGGACAAATGCACTAGAAAGAAGACAGTTTCTCAAATAAACTACTTGCACGGTTAAGATTTCTCAAACACATAAACAAAACACAAAGCCTGAGCCATAATTTTTGTTGGGGTGCATAAATGTGAAGCTGAGATGGAAATAAAACCTCTTGCTTCCCAAACCAGGTTTTGAAGATCTTTCTTTTGAGCTAACTTGCTAGTAGTGACCTTTGTTCCCGAGCCTGTACCACCTAAAAGGATAGGACAAAAGTCTTCTGTGCTCTAAGCCATCTACAGTTGTAAGGTCAGGGACTGGAAATGAAAAATTATGATGACTATGATGGAGACTATAACCTGTATCGGAATACCCTGTCATTTCTCCCCTTCCTCTCTGCTGCGTGGCCTTGACTGGGTCATCCTGGGGTCTTTGTGCAGAATTGGGACAACAGGTATTTGTCCTTGGTCACAGACAGAAGTGACCTCGATTTGCTTGATTGAAAATGGATAGAGCAGAAAATTTCTTCAGGATAAAAAAAAAGACTGGATCCGAGAAAGAAAGGAGAAAGAACAAATCAACAAAGGCTAGTTTTGAGGGGAATGATTTTGGGGAATTTGGGAGTAGGGGTGAAGGAAGCACTCTTCATGCTATGTGAAGCCCTGGGAGAAGGAGGGAGTGAGGGATCATTTGAAGTTCTGCTGGATATTATAAATGTAATGACTCAGACATCTTTGAAAGACTACAGTAAAGGTGTTAATTACTTTTAATATTTTTGGAGGTTGGATAGGTGAATCTTTTGAATGGGATACTGTACAGAAACTATCCTTAAAGGAGGTGGGGGTGAAGATACCCCACCTTTATTGCAGCTGTAATCCCTATGTCTGCCTTGAATGTGTTGGTGTGTCCACCTTCAAGGGAGTTGATAAATGCACCTGTTTGTTCTGCTAATCCCTAAATTTAAGAGAACTGAGGTGGGAGTAGGAGGGTAAGAAGAATGGAAAGTAGGAGAGAGAAGTAGCCTTTTGTTTTTGATCTCTTTCTGCACTGTTAGCCATGTCTTTATCATGTCCTTGATTCCTGAGCATAGCAAAGGGCAAGAAGCTATTATGTTTTCCTCTAATTAACACACGACCGATGAGATGTTTCTAATGTCAGAGAAATAGATTCAGCTGAGAAGAGCAACAGTGTAAGTGGCAGGAAGTGACCAGCACCTGGGAGTGAGAAGCCAACACAGACCCCTGCCTTCTGTCTTTACCTCCATTTGACGCCGAGGTTGGTTGGGAAAGATGAAAATGGAGCGATTGTGATGTTGGGATGTTGGAGTCAAGCATTCTTACTTCACGTCCCTTCCCTTAGGACCGTTCTCCTCCTCTCTGCTTTTCCCTGGGTTTATCCCTTCATTTCTTTGCTCACATTTTCTGCCAGTATTTTTATTCTTTGACTTCCTTACCCCTGCACACACATACTTTCTCTTTTCTCCTTCTTCATCACTCTCTCTTGTTCACATTCTCCTGTCCCTTGAAGCCCACCCGCACCACTGTTTTTTTCCTCCTGATATTCATCAGGATTGATGTTTATCAAGACCTGGTATGTGCTATTTGAAAATGGAGACAATGGAGTGTCTGATTCCATCACTACTCCTTCACTTTATACTTTTGACACAGCTAAAAATCCACACTCGTTGCTCCTTACTGAGCTAAGAGTTTACCCATTCTAAAGGATAGGCCTAGATGCTCTGAGTGCCTGCCTGATGATTGCTCCTTCTGAGGAATTTTATTATTTTTTATTTTTATTTTATTACAGGCAATTTCTCATGATTTGTCCAACAGCTGACTGGACAAAGGACTGATAAAGGCACCATCCTTGGGCAAGTCAGTGACCTTGCGTGAGCCTGGCAAGAGAACTCTGTCCAGCAAGAATGCTCTTTCTGGATGCTGTCTGACTAACCCATGCAGTATCTCTCTCTTGGGAGAGAGTCTGAATGGAGGTTAGCAGGGTAGGTGGAAGTAGTTTAGAACGCATGTGTATCCAGAAAACAGAAAGCAGGAGCCATGAGGCAGTGGAGGCTAATAGGAAAAGATAGAAAGTCATAGGTCAGAGGGAAAAATGCTGTCGAGACAGAGACAGAGCAGCTGGTAGAAGTTATAACTCCAGGTGCTAGAGGAGGGAGCAGGGGCGCTCACTTTGGAGGGGGTCAGCTGCTTCTCTCTCCAGGAGGCCTAGCACTATAGCTGTTGAGAGTGAAGCAGCCAGAATATGCATCCTTTCCCCCTGCAACTTGAAAGAACTTAATGTGCATACTACTTAATTTAATGTTAACAATTCCAAAAGGTTATTCCCATTTTATTGGTGAGACAAATTCAGAAAAATTACATGGCTTGATTATGATCCTGTGAAAGCCCCCAAATACCTCCTTCTAATGAAATGCTTGCTTCTAATGAAATGCTTCCTTCTACTGAATAGTAGTGGTAAGGTGGAGTTTTTGAAGCCTATGTTCAAGTAGAAAAACATGAGATTTTTTTCTATTGCAATTCTTTTTTTCTGTCCACATTCTAATATAACTCTAATGCTTTATCCTCTCCTTTCTCCCATCTGCCACTCCCTCTCTTTTCATCTAATTAACTTGTATCACATACAGGCTATTTCAACCATGTACTATTTAATGTCCATATTTAAAAGACTTGCTTTGATAAAACCAACTTGGAATGTTTTATTTTGACACAATTTATAGAACAAAATAATCTGGAATTGTTCAATCAGGACCACACCTGGTTTGAGTTAGTTAACAGTGTAGCAGGGATTATGTATAATTTGTGACCTGGAAAATTTAATTCCCCAATTAGGAACCAAGAGCATGATATATTCTGTGGGGTCCATTTTGGTTTAATATATTCATTTATAATGCTTGAGGTTTTCTTTCTTTTAAATTCAGGACATTAAAAAACAAAAGGAATTATTTGAGAACTCAGTACACTATGTATAACAAAGAAGGTCTTATTTAATTACTATTCCCTCCTCAAGATAAGGCAGATTTTTTCTATCTATGTATTGATCGATCTATCTATCATCTATCTATCTATCCATCTATCTATTTCTCTCCCTCCATTCCCCTCCACCATCCTCATCCTAGGACTAAAGGCCAGTTCTGAGTACTAGACAGGTACTCTTTGTTTCCCTTTGGTCCTCACATGCTTTTCACCACTGACACAGAATTTCAGTTTTCCTATGGGCCCTTTTCCTTCCTGATTGGCTTAGTATGACTGACTTGCTACCATGCCTCAAATAAATTGTCTGCGGTCACTGCTGCTACTTTCTGTTCTGAGCTCTGTGTTGCAAGCCCTGTGTGGGGCTCGGTCTCCCTCATGCTTGTTTTGTGCTGAGCTATGTAACCTAAGTATGAACATTCTCTTCAGCCTCTTGAGCTCAAAAAGCAACTCTGAGGCCTTCTCGATTCGGTTGCCAGCCACTACCATTTTAGCTCAGACTCTTCTGTGGTGTTTTACTCTGACCTGTGTCCAGTGATTCACATGGATTCGCCTCTTACCATAAAGGGAGGAGCCATTATCCTGTGCCTGGGTTTTGGGTGGGGAGGAAATGCCTCCAGGCAGAACGCCTCTGGACAGACAGTTCTTCAGGAAACACGGGCATCCTGGTCCATAGTAATTTTCTAATTTCTCCCCCTTTCCACATGTGGCTCAGAGGATTTAAACCATGCTGAGGCTCATGGCCAGGGTTGTGTACAGCTGGAGAAGAGCTTCATACAAATCCTCTGTCTCTGTTTATACTGCATAATGATTTCACTGATGAGATAGAATTATAGAAGAGCTATTTATTTTAAAGATTTCACTTAATTATTTATTTGTCAGAGAGAGAGAGAGAGCACAAGCAGGGGGGAGCAGCAGGGAGAGGGAGAGGCAGGCTCCCCACTGAGCAAGGAGCCCAATGCGGGACTCCATCCCAGGACCATGGGATCATGACCTGAGCCGAAGGCAGACACTTTAACTGACTGAGCCACCCAGGCGTCCCTATAGAAGAGCTATTAAAGAGAATAATGAAAATAAACAGATTTGGTTCCAAACTGGGCTATGACATTTGACTCTTCCTTGAATTTTCCCCACAATTAGATTTTAAAAGGTATCCTTCCATTCTAGAAGGTCCTAAGTTATCACTCCTCAAGGATTTCTGAGGGAAAAAAAAAAAGCCATTTTGGGCTGTTTCTTTTGACTAAGGCCTGGTTTTGGTGCAGTGGGTGTAGTTTCTGTTTCAATTTCTAAGGGCTCTAGAGACATTAGGTCTGGTTTAAACTTCACCTGGGGCAGTGTTTGTAAACTCCCAGCAGAGCCAGCTTCATGGGCATGAAGGCCATGTAGTTGCATGGGCCCTTCTGCTCTTGGTTTAACACTCTGCTGTTGCCATCTTGAAATTTCCAATTATTTTTTGAAGAAGCAGCTCACATTTTCATTTTGCCCTGGGCTCCACAAATTATGTAGCTGGATCTCCTCCCTAGACCATTTGCCTTAGAATTACCTGCTATATGCATATAAATCAGATTCTTACTGTATGGGGCCCACTAGGGCTAAGACCTCTGAATCAGCATGTTTAAAAACATCCAGTTAATTCTTTCACAAAGTTTGCAAAGCCAGAGGACCACTGGGAGAGAGTCAAGGTATCAGGTTCTTGGGCATTGCTTGTTGTAAGATTTAAAACAGAATTCTTGGCTTTTATTTCAATGGGGGAAAAAAAAAAGAAGCATTCATAATTAAAAATGTTTTATGTAAAATATATTAGGCGGTTTTGTCTTATTGCCAAGTTAATTATTTGGAAATATGCCTGAATTGTGGATTTAAGAATTCTCACATTCTTTGTTCATTCTAGCATTATTTATTTATGTTTATTTTTATTCATCTCCCATTAAGTCAAGGCAATGCATCCCCTATTTGTTAACTAATTAGACCCACTTAAAGGGAGTAATATTGCCCTGATAATAGTTTCAAACAATTTCCTCCAATCCCCTCAACACCCTGACAAATGAGAAAAGAGAGTCCTCATCCATGACTGGTAGGTTTTTGAGAAATCCTAGTTGACATTCTCAAAGGCATATATATTTAGTTTTTATTCCAAACTAATTTCAAGACAGGAAACAGCGTCAGCATCCCAGACAACTTTACCAACACATGATAACCTGGCTCTGGAAGGTCAGGCCCTGGATTGAGGGTGACAGGACTGTTGTCTTCTTGTGGATCTTTTTGGGACTGCGAACATGCAGATAAATAGTGATTGTTGTGCTAAGGTTGTAGCATTAAATATTTAATCTAGGCTAACTCACCATAGAGCCATTAGAAAGAAACAGTTTTTCATTACAATGCCCAGAACACAATTTTAGCCAGCGCTTAGTGATGAAAAGTCTACCTGACACCAGAAAGCCCCAGACTCATCTGATTGCAGTGCTGTTTGAGGTCTAGGCTTGAAATTTCACTCTTTCTGGACAAAGCAAGATCAAACTATGACTATGAAGTATTTTGCTAATCCATACTCTTAGACACTTGCTGAGTCAATAGACTGTTTTCACTGACTCCCTGTGTATTTTAAAAGTAATATTTATTATGCTTTTTCCTTCTTATGAAAATAAGAGAATTTCATGGCAGAAAACTTAGAGGAAATAAAACCTATGAATTTTTGGACAAATTCTTTGATGCCTTTTGAAATTTCATTTTACTGACTGCATTTTACTTAATACTTAGAACTATAGTATATAGCTTTCATCTTTGATTCAGACATATGAATAAGAATTTTTAGAAGTTAATTAACAAGACTATTATTTTAGACATTTTACCATTATTGATGTCCTCTCATTGTATGAGTTTGGACTTAAAATTACAATCTTTTAGGATGGAGTTCATTCTTTTTAAGAATAAATTCTTTTAAACCTGAACTTTTTACTGTCTTTTGATGAGTAAGTTCTTTAAAGAGGAATGAGAAAATAAGTCATAGCCCCATAAATCAGACCCCAAAGACAAACGTTATGAATGACTTTTTGGGAGCCTCACATGTTTCTGTGTTTCCCTCTCGATTCATCTGCCTCCAAGCTCAGGGTGTGGGCAGCCTCTCAGTCCTGCTGCTCATAACCAGCCTCATCCTTAATGCAAGCCTCATTCGAACCTCTCCCAGAATGGCATTCAGACATCTGCTCTGCCAGGACATAGGCCAGAGAAACAAATTGAACTGTACTAATTGTCTTGATTGCTAAAGTGCATCAAACAACTGGACACGAGCCTAAAAGGTACAAACAAATCTTCACAAATATCTGAGATGTACTTTTTGTTTTTGATGTTATTGCCCAGTTAAATAGTGAAAATGGTTTATGTATGTGGTTATTTATAGTTTTGTTTGGGCTCTTTCTCTATAAGAGATCTGTCTGATTATTAAAGAATAAACACAAGGTTCTATTAAACAGATTTTATGCAGGTTATAATTATTTGGTTAAAAAAAGGTAAACACTAGCATGATCTGGGAGAGAGATTTGTGTACTCAGGTACATTGTGGTATTATTTACAATAGCCAAGAGGTGGAAGTAACCCAAATGTCCATCAAGGGATAGAAGATAAAGGAAATGTGATATATGTATTAAATTGAGTATTGTTCAGTCTTAAAAAAGAAGGAAGGCACATCACATGATATAAAATGGGTGAACATTAAGGACATATATGGTAAGTGAAATAAGCCAGTCACAAAAAGAAGATGTTGTATGATTCCTATTTATATGAGGTATCTAGTCAAACTCCTAGAAATGGAGTAGAGTGGTGGTTGGGAGGGGGTGGTGGGGGGAGAGGGGTGCATGAAAGAGGTGTTCCATGGGTAGAGATTCCCTCTGCAAGAAGAAAAAGCTCTAGAGATCTGTTGCACAACAATGTGATTACACTTAACACTGCTGAACTATATACTTAAAAATGATTAAAATGGTAAATTTTTAATGTTTTTTTACCACAATTAAATTTTAAAATTTTAAAAGTAAAAACTATATGATGGCTGATTAGCTCAATTATAGCAGCAATAAAGTTTAACCCTGGCCTTAAATAATTTTAATCCAAAACTTAAACAGTAATTGTCTTTCTCTGAGCCAGTTGGCTTTCCCTCCATTGTAGGTCTTGATACTACATGGCTTAGTCTGGTCACCTATTTTCTGGATGTTTACCCAATGTTTCAAGGCATTGCTACTAGGCTGAATGTTTAAAATGGTGTACCTTGATGACAGCTTTATAAACCTGAAGGATAGCCCATTTGCTAAATACTTCGCAGTTAGTGTTATACAACCTGCCAAAAGCACAACTACTTAATTTTCTTAAGTGTAAAAGTTGAGAAAACACACAACACAAACTCCCCATTCTCCTTTCATTTCTGCTTTCAAATTTTTCCAATAATTGTTTTGACATTTAAAAAAGTATCTTACATTTATAAGTAATAAAAACTAGGGAACTGAAAGGGAATTTTAGTTGAAATTAACTCTTTTGCTTAAACCACACATTAGTATTTATTAGGTAAAGTTCATCAGCAGATTGCCCATTTTACAACTACAAATTCATTTTCTATTACCAGGCACTGCACTATAATTAGGGGATTGTTTGTGTAGGCTTTCTGTTCACCAACCTAGTACAATTCTTATAAATACTAGAAAGAGGCATTGGGTTAAATGTTTAAAAATTTTTGCCAATGACTAATCCTTGACTGTTGTCAAATGAAAATGGTTTGAATTCAAGTTGATATAGTCCAGTTACAGAAGTGCTTTGGAGGGTTAACACCAAATTCAATCTATCTAACAGCAAGCTTACTTGGCACAGCTGTATTATTTTGTACCAGTATTACTCTGATTGATTGATCTTTTGTTGTTCTCAGGAGCCGTTTGTCTTTTATAGGAATGAAACAGATTTTTTAAAAATGTATTGAGCTAATTTATTACTTTGAAAAATGTCCAGCTCAATCTTTGTAGGTGATATTAATTTACAGTTCATTGCATTTACATTCCCAATGAATTACTGGGAGACTTCCACCGAAAGTTTTTGCTCAGATTTAGATCACTACTTTTGGCTTAGGAATGTGACTCCATAGAAATTCAACGATTAACCCCATATGAAATACGTTTTTTTTTTTTTCCTTAATGTCTCACTCATGTAGCATATTTCAATGACCTCAGTTATATATCATTGATCTGCAATCCAAGCTAAACTACTGCTGTGTCTAAATCATTGCGTCATTTATTTTATTTTATTCTTCCCTTTCAGATCATCAAAATGCAATTAAAGTAGAATTAAAACAAAATGACAGGATAAGAGAAAATATTTACAAGTGGAAGTGTATTATAATATAGCTCTTTGTCAAGGATTTAGGTATACTGGGGTTACACTGTATTCCCTTCCTGCAAAAACTGAATTTACAGTTTTCCTATTACTATAGACTTAGGCTGGTCTCCCACCACCCACTAGTATTAGAAAGGAATTCCACTGTTTTGGAAAAGAGTGGAATTTACAGTAAATGTAAACATAAGGTAAATATATTGGGACAATATTTTTTTTATGTTTGCTCCAATAGTGTTGCAATTTACCTAATAGAAAGCATATTGCTGATTGTGTAGAATATGGCAACCGTGCCATTTACTGGCAGGGAATAAGGACTCAGATGAAATTCAGAAAACAAGAGTTAGAGAGTGAAAATATTCAGAAGAATAGTTTTTTAACTCTTTCCTTTAGACAAATGTTTTTATTTGTGAAATTATTGTTTTTGCTTTTTTTTCCCCTCCAGTAAGCTATAATAGGCAGGCAAGCATATCCATAGTTTGTTCAGCTCTTTCAGACTTTTAACATTCTCCCATGGCTTCCCCATTGCTCCCAGAAGGTGATCTTCTTATCTCCTGAGTCACAGAGAGTCTATCTGGAGGCAACTTCCTCAACTTCTAATTTCCTTTCTGATCCCCTCTACTTAGCGGATTAGACCCTGTTTCGACCAGGACATCAACTTACTTCCTCCATTTTAGAGGAACTGCTTTTAAAAATTTTTCCAGAAATTTAATCTCCATTTGTTCCCTTGGTCCCATTCCTCTTTGTGTCCTTAAGTATCTTGTACCACTGATTCTCCCTTCTTTCCTCCTCAGCCTGCAAAAACACTGAAGTCTGGGAATCAAAAGAAACAAAGGAAAAACTTTCACCCCCCTCTCGCCCCCAAATCCCCCATTGCCTCTATAGCGCCCTCTATCTACTAGCTTATTTTCTAATTCATTTATAGCTGAAAAGTTCCCAAGAAGGTAATACTTATCCCCACTTCTCTGTTTTTGCACCTGAATTTATTGCAGTTCAACATCATTTAACTAAAATTTCTCTTTCCAAGTCATCAGGGTCCTCACTGCTAGATCTGAGACATTTCTGTCTTTTTCTTACTGCATTGCTCCTTAATATTCAGCATTATTGTCCATTTTGTCTATGAAACATTCTCATCTTGTTTTCCATTATACTAAACTTTCATGGTTTTCAGGATACCCTTTTGGCATCCTTCTTTGTTTATCTTTCCCCTAAACATTGGTACTCCCTAGTAGTCTATGCACAGACCTCTTTGCTTCTTAATCTACACACGTTTTATGAAAAGCCTTCTCTACTTTGCTGGCTTCAGCTGTGACCTGCATGCTGATGAATCTCAAAAGTGGAGTCTCCAGTGAATCTGGTTCCCCTCTGTGTGCTCTCCTATTTAATGGACCTGCAGATATCTAGTTACCCAAGATAAACTGGGACACAGTCTAGGTTTCACCTTCTCCTTTCTTGTCATGGCTAGGTAGTGGCAGAGTCTTGTCCAGTTTATGCTTTTAGTATCTTCTGAATTCATCCCCCTCTCTGCTCACTAGTTGAATTTTGACCATTATTCTCCTTGTGTAGAGGCAGTCACCCTACTACTCTGAATCCAGTCCTGATGTCATAAAATCCAATCCTTATCTGAAAAAAATAGTCATTTTTCTAACATGCAAATCAGATCATGCCATTCTGACTCTAACATCTTTAATAGTTTTTTAATGCCCTTAGGAAAAAAAATCCTGACTTATTAGCACAGTAAAGAAGTTCCCTTTTTGGTTCCTGACTCTCCAAATTCACCTCTTAACACACTCTGCCATTAATTTCTTGCAGCCTTCACTCAAATCATGTTAAACCTCCTGTTTGTGGAAGGGCCAAGTGTTCTCCTGCCTCTGCATCTTTGTGAATCCCTTTGCTGCTGTTTGGTACATCTTTCCTATCCCTTTTACACCCATGTGTCTTTTAAAGCCCAACTGGACATTGGCTCCTCAGAGAAATTTTCCAGCAGTTTTGTTGCCTTTCTTGTGAGCTCATTTTAAATCCTGTGCTTAGCTCATAGCATTTTTTCATTTATATTGAAATTATTTTCCTCTTCAAACTCCTGGAGGTCAGGGACCTTTATCTTTGATATCTCAGTGGCTGGAAACACAGTAAGTGATAGAGTTGGTGCTCAATAAATGGAAAAAGAATGAATGAAGATGGAAAGAAAATTAGCTGTTTTGTTAGAGCCAAATAAAGAACTCAAATCCTGTTCTAGCTTATACTGAGATTTGAGAGAGCCACTCAATTTTATTATCTAGGAGATAGAATCTATTGTGATGATGATTTCTAGTTTTCCTTCTGAAAGGTTTCGACAATAGAATTTCCTAAGAATAGAATTTTAGAACCAGAATGTGCTTTAAAAATTTAGGTTGTGTCTACTAGCCACACATATTTCAGATTTTATAATGTCCAAGAAAGTATATAAACATTATTAAAAGACAAGATGCAAGATCCTCTGATAATTACTCTTGAAACCATTCTTGCTTATTAAAGCATTTTCAGGGGTGTAAAGTATGTAAAAGTGAGCAAAACAATCTTTGTAACTATACAGTTTCAAAATCCAAAGAAAGGAAGTTCCCTCTTTTTATTTTCAGTTTTCTGAAATTCCTTAAGTTTATCAACCACAGGCAAGTTTCCATTGACATTTTAATATTGTTTCTACCTTGTCAAATGTAATGGTTAAAAAGGAAACCAATTCAGTCACTCAAATGTTTTGTCTACTTAACCTAAGACAATGGGTTTAATTTTGCCTCTATTACCTGGAATCCTGAGTAAATCAGCCACTAATTTTGATATCCTGCTAAAAACACATTGTTTTTTTTTTTTTTAAGGGCTAAAAACACATTGTTAGGTGTTGTAGTTGTATGCATTCATGTCTGTTCTTTAGACATTATTGGATCTCTGTGGAATGGTTAAAAAAATTCTTATAATTCAAAGTAAATTTGAAAAATAGTTGAATAAACTGACATGCTTAATGATGATTTGATCTAAAAGGTTAAAAGTAAACAACTAACAAAAATATAAGCAACCACCACAAAACCCATAAATCCTTCTAAAATCCACCACCCAAATATTTCTCTTGCTTTTGAGAATTTCCACCAGTAACCTTATCCTATGCTTATGTAGGACGCTAGCCTCTTATAAATTCCTTTTTCCCAAGAATTTCTGGAAGTCCTGACCTATATACACACACACTCATCAGTTACTGAGTAGCCTCAGACTCACTCCTCCACCTCAGCTGCTTCCCAAGATTTGTCTTCTTTAAGCCAGTTTGGGAGACATCCTTTCTTTATTTTGATGTAAGACTCTGTTAGAAAGTTGCCAAATTACCACTGCCTGTGTCCCAATGTTCAATGAGGCTTTTAGGGCAATCAGCTCTTAGACCATAGGAGATGGGGTTAGAAAAAATTCCATTTTGCCTGTTGTCCTTGTTATATGGGTTATCACTCAAAACGCAAGCCTCTCCATGTGTCAATAAACTCTTGAACAGAGGACTCACATCTTACTTGGGAGCTGGGTTAAACGGGTAGTGTTTAAGGCAAAATCAGAATGACTCTTGAAAGTCCTTTAAATTATCCACTCAGGACAGTGTATGTGGTTTTGAGGATACAGTTCTATACAGCAATTCTTTGAGAACCACTAAGGTGGACTAAAGGAAGGAACAAAGGGGAAATATATAGGTCAGTGTATCTGACTTGTCTCCTTCAAGGTAATCATTACATCCTTGGTGGTAAACAGTTGGAGGTTTCTGAAGTGTTCAGTTTATCTGCTGACCAATCCTCTCTGTTTTAATATTAAGCCTTTACAATCTTAATACGCATACAGTTCAATTTGTGGTATTGGAGATAATAATTGGAGGATTAAAGGAGATAATATATATGAATGTACCTAGTTCAGGGTCTGGCATATAGTAAATGCTCAAAAAAATATTTGTTGGATTCAAGGCTAACTCTTGCTTGGTCAGATTAATGTATACATTGTTCTTTGGAAATAGGCCACCTGTTTCCTGTTTTTGCAAGTTGCTCTTCCTCTCTGGACAGCTGTCACTTTCATGGGCATTGGTCTTATGACCCCTACATGGAGTCACAGCTTCCTCAAGGGTTAAGATCTGAAGTCAGCCTGAGATAAGTGTGTGTGTGTGCTCTGAGTCCCCACTGGACTCTTAGCCCCACCATCCTCCTCTGTACATTTCTCTTCAGCTCTGCTCAACACTTCCCATTACCGTCACTCTTGCTTCATGCTTTAAAACTCCTTTCTTGAATAGCAAACTCTTCAATATTTGTAGCTTTTTCTCTCTTTTCTCCTGTTCCTTTCCTTGCCTGGCTCCCAGTTGGGCACTCTGAGTCAGGATTTTTATTCTATTGTATTGTATTTTTTGAATTGGAGTCTAATTAACATACAATGTTATATTAGTTTCAGGTGTACAACATATTGATTCAACAATTTTGTACATTACTCATGGAGAATTTTCTAACTTTGATGCAGTATTTTGTTTGTTTGCTTCATGCTCCATGTTCTTCAAGGCCAGAAGTTGGATCATTGTCCTCTTTGCTTCTCAGTGTTGCTTCCAGACCATTACTGCTTCTTATCAAAAGCCTGCTCTTTTGAAGTCAACCTTTTTCCTCTCATCTAACCCTCTCAGTTAACATTTATTGAACACTTCCCCTGAGCCAGGGAGTGTGCTAATCATTTGCCTAAATTATTTCACTGAAAACTCACCATGATCCCATTTAGGTAGAAACTATCATTGTTATACCATCATGAGGTTTATAGAGGCCAAGAAACTTGTTCTCATCTGCATAATGCATGTACAGGAGTGCCTAACTCATTGGGTTACTGTGAGACAGCAGTATTTGTAGGGTGCCCGGTAAATACCATGCAAATGTTTTCTGTTACTTTGTTGCCCAACGGGGTTCTGTGAAAAAGTGGGGGATCTGGGATTCAGACTCTGGGAGTCTGACTCTGGAACAAACATCCACAATCATTATGCCTGGCCGAGTGACCGTCTACTGACCTCTCGTCTTTCGGTGATGATATCCTTGGGTCACAGCCTTTGAAGCCAGTTCTGCTTCAGTTCCCCTAGGCTTTTTCGTAGTGCAAGGGCTGGCTCATTCTCCACCCTTGCTCCCTTTTCCTCTGTCTCCTTTGTCTCCTCTGCTGTAGCTCCTTGCAGGGACTCAGAGCCAGGGCACATCTAGAGGCTGGTCTTTAACAAGAAGAGGGACATTTCCTCTACAGCAATAGGAAGGGAGGAAAAAAAGGAATTGATGCAGGGGTGGTTTTGTGGGTCTGACAATGGGAAGTTGAAGGAGTTTCCATCCTGTTATCTGTATTTTCTTAATAAAGTAAGGAAGGAGGTCATCAGTGAGAGTGATGTGGAAGTTTGCACTGGTGACACTTTGCTCTGTCAGACTGGCCAAACCCACCCTAGAAAAACATGTAGGTTGGGCTTCTCACAGGGACACTTCCAGTTTTCACTATCAGTATGCTTCACCAGGTGACCACAATAGCTTAGTGGCTAGATGACAAAAGTCAAATCCGCAAATAACTTTGACCCAAATATTGAGGATTTCAGAAGACTAGAGACAAGATCTCTAGCATCTCATTCTTCACATTACCTCAGTCCACCCACTGCCACAACACATCCTCTGTCTCGCTTCCTCTGAAATCAGTACTAGTATATTTCACTATCTCACCACACCCTGGGGCCCCATGGGTGCATCCTCACTGAGATACCTACTCCATAAATGCCACCACGGTTTTATCATTCACCAGTGATCCTTTACTTCTTTGTAGGGCCTCTGTAGAGCCAAGTCCTTGTAGAGCCTCTCGACATTTTACTCACCTCTCTGCCCCTCAGACCCACCTGGCAGAACTGCACTTGTTGAGCACAGCTATCTTCATTCTTTGTTCCTACATCTGAGCAATTGTGTATGGCTGGAGAAAAATCAATAGCCAGGCTGCTTGGTTTTTATAATAAAGGAATTCATCATCATATTTAAGTGCCTTCGGCACTTGGCACTGCACCACTGTATAGTGTTTCCCTAGTAAACTGAACCACTCTTGAGGTAATTATTTTATACTCTCTCCCATTACTTCACATCTTACACACCGTTTCTTTATCCTAACGCTCACAGAGGGCCTCATTTCTTACTTCATTAAGAAAATAGAGACAAGAAGATGGGAACTCCTCCAACTTCCCATTGTCAGACCCATAAAACCACCCCAGCATTAGTTTCTTCCTTTCCTCCCTTCTTATTAATACAGAGAAAATGTCCCTTTTATCGTTAAAGACCAGCTGGATCCGATTCCCTCCTGCTCTTTTCTCCATGTCTGACTCCCTCTCAGCAATGTTCCGTGATGGAACCCTCCCATAGCTGCACATACCCTTCCAATTTCTAGCAAGCTTTGATCTGAAGTGGACTGCTATCTGCAATCATTATCTCTGCTTCCCCCTCCCACATTCACTGTATCCCCACCCATCAGGCTGCTCCGCTTACCATCTATACCACTTCTCCACTGAAGCTGCTTTTCCTAAGGTTGCCGATGAGTTCCATGCTGTCAACCCAATGAATGCTATCCATTCTTTAGCTGACTCACTCACATGATGGCTCTGTTTTTTTCATTCAGATTGCATCTCTTTAGAAAGACCTGCTCTGATGAGTCAAGCTGAAGTAGTTCCTTCCCCCCATAATAGTGCCATCACATCACTCTGCTTTATTGTCTTCATCAAAGCATTTATTATCTGAATATATCATGTTCATTTATTTGTTCATTTGTTGACTATGCATCTCATGTCCTCACCTAGAACAGTGCCTGGCACATCACAGATGCTCAATGAGGATTTGTTGAGTGATAGACACAATGCTGTATTTAGAATCTTCTCTTTCCTCCAACAAATAAGTTTTTGTTAACTGGATGAAGTTTGTCTGCCTACTCTCTCTAATATTGGTCTAGCTGTCTAGTCCCTCAAAGGAATGTTCCTGCTGGGCCCCCTTATTCTTGGACAGGTCTGAATCCATTTAGGACCAGCTTTATTTTGGCTCTGTGCTTCCCATCTTTCTCCTCCTCCTTTTCTTCCCGGGCATCCATACCATCTGGCCATGCATTTCTAGTCTCTCATTTTTTTTTCTTTCTTTTTTTTTTTTTAAAGATTTTATTTATTTATTTGACAGAGAGATAGAGGGTACAAGTAGGCAGAGAGGCAGGCAGAGGGAGCGGGAGGAGCAGACTCTCCGCCGAGCAGGGAGCCCGATGTGGGACTCAATCCCAGGACCCTGGGATCATGACCTGAGCTGAAGGCAGATGCTTAACTGACTGAGCCACCCAGGCATCCCTAGTCTCTCATTTTTCTTTTTCAATATGATCCTCAGTTTTAAAACCTCCTTCTTCCTAAACTCTAATTACAGGTAGCTCCATTGGTGGTGATTGGTGAGCATCTCTGAGCCAGTTTGGGAAGGTTGCACTCCTACACTTGCTCTATAAATCTGGAAAACTTCCCTGTTTGGGGCCAGCTAGATAAATTTCAGAACTTGTCTCTAATCTTCCGAAATCCTAAGTGTCTGGGTCAAAGTTACTTATAGACTTGACTTTTTTCATGTAGCTACTAAGCGATTGTGGTCACCCAGTGAAGCATACTGATTGTGAAAACTAGAAGGAATGTCCAACCTATATGTTTTTCAAGGGTGGGTTTGGCCAATGCAACAGGGCAAAGCATCACCAGTGCAAAAAAGAATACACAATTTAAAAAGTCCCCAACTTTCAGCCAATGTTATGCTCCATTCTCTTATTGTTAAACAAACATGAAAACAAAACAAAGCCCACAAAGGTATTATTGAGAAACATTTTGGATTCTAATTTTTTCGTATGTTTTCTTCAAGTAGTCAAATTCCTTTGAGTCAAGATTTAATGATAATATAAACACAGGTATAATCATCTCCCTGAAACCTGGACACAGCCTGGATGTATGATAGAGGGGGCAATCAAGTGCCATTGGCTATTCAATTTCAGCTCCTACTTTGACCATACCCAATAAAGGAGCCATATCCAGGGTGATCATTTAATTTACCACCCAAACTGGAGTACTATTAATAATTTTGCTGGGATAACATGAACAAACCAGGGCCATCCTCAGGAAATGGGAACATGTAGTCATTCCAACCATAAGCTCCTATGATGACTGTGGACCAGTCCAGTCCCCACAAGCCAAATGGAGGCTCTGGCCCCTGCAGCTGTAACTTATTGCTGCCCTTTGTCCACAGGCTTAAAGGTGTACAGGCACTGTTAGTCATGAATTTGGGACTTACTTAATTGTTATAAGTGCATTTAAATTATTTCATTGTTTGTGATAGCACTGACATATAGTTTCTGGTGTTTTCTACCCTATGTCTCCAAAATAAAGCAGATCCTTGATACATGTTTTTGAGAAAGAAGGAACTGAGAGAGAGGATGAACTAACTTTCCTTTCCCCAGCCCAACCACTGTTCAATTCAACACATAGTCTGCTATGGCAAGTAAAATTGAGTCCTTTACAGAGAGCATCTTACTTGCACTGCACTTGCAATTTCGAGCAGAAGCAAAACGTGTGTGTGTGTGTGTGTGTGTGTGTATGTATGTATATATATATATATTCATATATATGATACACATGAAAAAATAAATTTCTTAGAGAAAGGTTATTATATACACACCCAAAGCCAACCAATCACTACTTTCTTAATGCTTATATTCCAATAAAATTTTTAAAAGGCAGGGACACTGGAAGGCTCTCCCTCCTTTACGGTGACTTCTGTGAGCTGATCCTGGTTATTCTCCTTTACTTGAGGCCCTGAGGCTGGCCCTGAGGAAGGGCACCAGCACTGGTCTCTGTATTGGCTTTTAAGTTGTGAGCAGTCAACCGTGAGAAAAAAGCTATGAAAACTGAGACTACAACGCATGCTTGGAATTAAAGAAACTCTTTTCTTTAAAAGAAAAGAGCTTTGGCAGCTCACAGAATTATCTCCTCATTTCACGTATGCCTTCTACATGTATGAAGTCCCAGACTCCATAGGTAGGCTCGCCTTTGAAAGTCATCAATTCCCACCTCCCTTTTAGTGTCAACCTCGTGCTGAGCTGAGAGTGAGCCTCTCCAAACAGCAAACTCATGACCTCCCATTGGAGAGCTCGGTTAAAAGGTGTCTTCCTTTCATTGAATCGAAATCTGTCATCCCAAGTGACCAACTATTCTTGTTTGCCCAGCAATGTCTTGGTTTGAACTGAAAACTCTGTGTCCTGGAGGACCCTTCAGTCCTGGGCAGACCAGGACATTTGGTTGCTCCATCTTTAGTTGTCATCTGTTGGCCCTCTGCTCCATCTTGGGCTATGCAAAGAAATGCTATTATTTCCTTCAGATGATATCCATTTTGACACATTTCAGGTACATTTCTCTAGCTCCAAAAATCTCAGCTGGCATAGCTCTAAATACTGTATTTTCTACATGATCTCCTCAGAATGTGTTGTTCTCTGTTGGGGGAGGAGCTTTCCATTTCTATCCACATGTTTCCATAGAGGAGAGGAATTTTACTTCCCTCTCCATGTGGGGCTGAGGGGTGGGGTAGGAGGACGGTGGATAGGAACACTTTTGTTGTTTCTCTATCCACTTCTCCTTTTATTCCACTCAGAGGAAGAACTGAAGCTCACCTGATTGTTGAGAACCATAACTTTTGGGCCAAGTTTCTCACAATGGCCAGGATTCCTTTTCCTCACGGGTGATAAGGAGGGTCTATCTTTTTCACTGCCAGCCTCAGCCTCACAGATCACATAAAAGACCTGACTTTCCTCCTTCCCTGTTCTTGCTTCCAGTGAGCAAGTCTTGTCTTTTAGAGGCAGCTAAAAATTCCTTGATTTTGCTTTAATTTCCAATTTCCCTGCTTTCTGGGCGAATAGGTCCAGTCAGCCATGCCCTGTAAAACATGGCTGTTTTTAGAGTGGATGAGAGGGAGGTGGGCTATCACTTCCTCCCATTTTTCTAGAGAGCCCAACACTTGTTATAACCATTAATTAGTCTAATTCTTTGGTTTCTCCTTTGGCTTAATTCCTCATATCTTGTCTTTATCCTTTGCAATAGTGATGAAAAAGAGGAGTGAATCCTCTAATTTAAAGCCCCATTAAGCTAGAGTTGAAGGCATGGTGCCCAGAAATGAGTGCAATAATGTACATGTGACAATTTTTTTGTTATAGATGTAGCCCTTCTTTAATCCAGCCTACAATCACATTAGTTATTTTACTGACTTTATTCTAGATTCCTAGTTTTCTTAGTGATGACTGAAACCCCTGATAAGGAATGCATTTGTCCTCACACTTCTGCACTTGTTGTTTGTACCAAAGTCCAAAGGTTTGACAACCTCTGTACCCAACATTCACTTTGAACTCACTGTTGTGAGCCTCCTGCCCCCTAGTATGCCAGAGCAATTGCTGTCATTAAGGTTACTGATGATTTTCCAGTGGACAATGCTATTAATTCCTGGCCCTCTGCCTGATCACTTGCCCTGGGTGACCTCCTTCAACCCAACGGGCTTTATCTATCACCTAGATGGTCATGACCCACAGCCCAGACCTCTCTCCCAAACTCCATATTCAGGTAACCCAACTACCTGTAAGATAGCTCTATCTGGATGTCCTATTTGCACTTCAAATTCAACATCCAGCAATCAATTCATTATCTTGGTATAGGATTCTGATTTTACTCCAGAATTCCCATTTTCTGAGACTGGCACCACTATTCACCTAATCTCCCAAGCCAGAAACCTGAGTACTGTTCTTAATTCTACTCTTTTTCTTTCCTTTTTTTTTTTTTTTTTTTTTTTACCTTCAATTTATACTGTTAATCCTACCTCCCAAATATTGTTTTACATCCCTCTCTTGCTCTTTGGTCTCATCGTCACAGGCTTAGTGCCCTTTCTCATTGGTATTGCTTCAATTGCTTCCAAACTGCCCTCTCTGCCTCCAGTCCTACCTGCCCTCATTCTCCACATTTTTGTCAGAGTAACCTTTCTAAAAGGGAAATCATATCATGTCACATGCCTGCTTTTAAAATCCTTGAATGAGCTCCCATATTCTTCAGAATAAAGATCAAACTTTCGGTTTAACACAGAATGTCCTTCATGGCTTGTCTCCTGACCATGTGTTTGCCTCATTGCCTGCTATGCTCCCCACCTCTGGCCCTCATTCCTGCTCAGCAACATGCAAGTTCCTGAGTACATTATGCGGCTCCATGCTCCAGTGCTGTTTCCATACACTACTCCCTCTGCCTGGAATGCCATTCCTCCCCTTCCCCCATCAAGCCCCAGCCCACTTGTCCTTCAGGATCATATCAGGGGTTACATTCTCTAGAAGTCTCTCCAGGCCCTATTTTCCTCCATTATCAGCCAGTTTCATTTTTGATGCTCCTGTTGCAATCTAACTAAAACTCACACCTGAATGAACGGTCATTTCAATATTCCATGGAAATGGCGCAAAAGATCTATGGGTGGAGTGTACAATTTTCTATAGAAAGCCCCTCTATCTGCACCATTTTATCTGCACCATTAACAAAAACAAATGAGTGATCAATGTCCCAAAGCTGTATACTATAGAATGCGGGTGATATGATATATCCCGGAATATTTTCAAAGGAGGAGTTGCCAATTGCCTGTCACAGTCATAGGGAGTTCTTAGTAGTTTGCTCAAGAAACATCTGGTTTGGCAAAACTGAGCTACAGAGCTTCTAGTGAAACCGCCAAGGTCCTAAGCAACCACATGAATGATTTGTTAGATGGAATTATTGAATATAAACTAATTGAACCAGGGAATAGCTGCCCCAAACAATGATTTTTACCTTCAGAACTATTGGTCATAACCTATTTTTTCTAACAATCATTAGACAGCTGAACCAATTAATTGTCTATTGCTGCTATTAGTTCATGACAATAAAGCTATGTCCTCAGCATAGAGGAGGGATATTTTTCTCTCTTGTGGTGAATAATGTGCTTCAAATCATCCTGAATAGGTTTTATTTTATTCAAGTATAAGTTTAAAAGAAATTTGGATTATGATTTGATCATATAGGTAGTTTTCTACAGACCCCAAGTCTCATTGTGGTGCTAAAGAGAAGATTTTATGTAAGAAATTACCAGCTTGGAGACCGACAGCTTAACCTGTAATTGCTTCTGGTCTGCAGAATTAAAGGCCAAAGACAGTCAACAATCTTTCATTTGTACTAAGATGACTGCTCATGTGGCCCATACTGTGTTGTACTTTTGTCTTGACAAATGTCTTTGCAAGATGATTAGAGATTAGAGGTTCTACAGTGAAAGAAGGGGATGCTGCAGATTCTCAGCTCTGCTCATCCTCTTTTAGCCTAAGAGTTAGAATTAAATTGTCTTTAGGGTTATAAAGGGTGCCTAATAACAAATGTGGTTGTAATTGTGGAGAAATACAGAGTTGTTTATTTTTATAAGTGAGATAATATTTCATACCCAGCCAGCTAGACTGGGTGTCATGCCTAGACTTAATAAAGACCAACACATAAGTTCTCAAGAATTGGAAACCATGAGTGAGAACAGACAAATTCATTTCTTAAACATGGATTATAAAACAGAAAAAAATTCTCCTGTGTATTCAACGCATCTGGACTTCCGAAGGCTTTATCAGATCCATACCACAGATGAATTCATCTCCAAATCATACCTAAATGCTTAATGTTTAATTAAATTAATAAATGTCAAAAAATTGTGTCAAAGAGTAATTACAAAAATTCTTACCAAAGAATAATGAAAAAATAAAATGTTTAGTGAAAAGTTTAACAAAAGTCTATGTAGTTTGAGCTTAATAAAAAAAAATGCATTATGGGGCACCTGGGTGGCTCAGTCGGTTAAGCATCTGACTCTTGATTTTGGCTCAGGTCATGATTTCAGGGTCTTGAGATTGAACCCTGTGTTGGGCTCTGTGCTCAGAGCAGAGTCAGCTTAAGATTCTCTTTTTCCCTCTCTCTCTGCCCCCCCAATAAATAAATAAAATCTTAAGGAAAAAACTTGCATAGATCTATGAAAATATTGGAGGAATATTCACAAAAAATTTTGTTTATTTTGAAGAATTAAAATGAGGGGAAACGTTTAGAACAATCTGACCACATTTCAAAATCCATCCTAAGGAGTATGGTAAGCAGGTTATGGGCAAACTGTGCTACAGACCTCCAAGGATGATATACGAATGGCATTTCCTTAGTCTTCTCAGGAGCAATATCAGTTTCTCTTTTTGACTATTTTTAAAGAGGAATTTTCTACATGAGTTGGAACCCTTGATGCTAGAAGAACGGCACAGGGGAAACAGCTTCCCTCTGCCACACTGATCCTGGTGGAGCATGGTACATTGTGGATAATCAGGCTGCACAGAGCAGTCTTCAACTGTACTGCAATTGTTCATCTGTATTCTCCACTGTACAGTTGTGCTCATTATCTCTAGATGAGCATGTGTCTGGAGAATTGCAGAGCTTCTGACTCCTACACAGAAGCCCCCATGCAGAAATGTGTGCCATTTCCACGGGGCAAAGGGCACTGGGATTGGTTTTGGGAGGCGAAGTAATGTTTTCCCTTGTTGGTAATGGTAGTGTGGTAAGTGGACACATAGAAGAGTGACCACCCCTGATGTCACTGCATGCGTGTGTGCATAAGCCTATGTGTCTCTGTGTGTTTGTGCCTTATGGGTACACTCACTGTATGAAGAGGATGAATGGGATTTGGTCTCTAGGATCAAAGGGCTTGAGCAGTGTGGGTGAATCTTGCCCACCATGATCCCATTTAATAGGGATAGGAAAAGGAAGGCTTTTTCATTTCTGATGGCTTTTCCATTAGATGATGGGCTCATCTGAGCCTCTTTGTGTCTTAGGGTTAAGTCCTGATAATTTTGAGTGAGCAAAGATGTGGGGTGGGGTGTGTGTGTGTGTGTGCGCGTGTGTGCGTGTGTGTATTTCCAGATGCTACTGTGGGAATCCCTTGCTAACAAGCCTTAAATAGGAAACCTACTAGGGATTCTAGTCCAGTATCCTTTTTAGATATGCATGAGGAGAAGAAGTTGGGAAACACACATTCAGCTGGCAGAAAGTTCCTTTCCTTTGCCCATTCAGACATAGTTGAAGAGCCTTCTCTACAGTACAGTACTTATGGCACTCGAGGCTGCAGCTTTGAAGCTTTGCCTCATTTCAGCTATTCAGAGCGGAGCTGATTTTTATAAGAACAGAAAATGTATTCTTGAGGCCAACCTTTCCTCTTGGTTCTTTAAGGTTTCTTGAAAAGACTTAAGTCTTTAAGGTTAAACAGTAACTATGTGGCCATAGAGTGAAAGTCATAACACTGTTTAGAGTAAATAAGGGAGTCTTTATGAAAACACCATGATGCATATACAGTGGTTTCTGCATGAATCAAATTGCATGCTTTCAAAACATAACTGATATTCTTAGGTGGGGTGGTGGCTTGGTCCTGTCAGAATACTGACTGGACTGGTGCCAGCCTGGAAGGGATAATGATTAAATCCAAAGAAATGACACCAGCAGAGGAGTACAAAGAATCCATACTAAAATACCTACACAAAATTGGGTTTGGGAATTATTTATAAACCTTGAAATTCAAAAGGAATTGGTAGGGTGCACATATAAGCACATACAGATGATTTATCTCAGCATCTATTGGAAACTTTGCTTTTTCACTGGTTTAGGAAAACAGTAATTCTTAGGTGGAATTGTGTATTTCTGTTAGGAAGATTATGATAATTTGCCTGGTCTTGGAAATAGTATGAATAAAAAAGAGCATGATTCATAAATAGAGGCCCTCTTTCTCCCCTTTTACTTTTTCTTAGCAAAAATTTTTTAAAAAGTAACTATTTCAGAAAATAAAATGGATAATTTATTGCAGGAGAATCTTTCTGAGTTTACAGTTCCTATGGGAAGAAATGCAAAGTTCTTTTAGCTATTGAAAAGCATTGGAGTGTGATGGCAGAGCTTAAATAATATTCGGCGTTCAGTCAGGGAGGGGGTTCGCGATGTCCCTTGTGAGCCATGGTAAGAACAAATATACAAATACTTACGAGACACTGGGCTGTCTTCCTCTAATTTTTGTTCTGTCAGTCGTGTGAAAGGAAAAAAACCCTGTAACTCATAAAAATCACATTTCTCCATTTCAAGTACAAGTTTTGTTCCAGAGACATATTCAAAATGGAGAATAGGACAAAATATGTTTTATGTTCCCATTCATCTTTAAAATAGCCTCTCAACACTGTTAACTTGCGACTGGACAATTACTTGGCACATAACCCATGCAGACACCAACCTTGACAGAATTAGAGGAAATCCTACTCCAAGGATGAAGTGTTCTTGAACAATTCATTGGAAGCATTCGGTACAAATGTGCTCTTTTTTTTACACCTCATGCACGCCACCCTTCTGGCTTGCCCATTTTCATGTGTTATAAATGGTTTTGTTTGTGTCATGTTTCCTGTTTTATTTCCATAAGTATCCCTTCCCCGTGACCGAGATCAGTTGAACAGATAGGGAGGCATTCCTCACATGTGTAATTCAGGTCTCAGAGAATTTTTCTTATGTTTTTGGAGGGTGCTTACATGGCATTAACAATAACCTACATCATTCTTCAAATGTCATAAACTCTCTAGAAAAAAAAGGCTTTATTTAGCTCACTTGTCTCTTCTTGCTGAACAAAATAAATCCTCTAAGCATGGATTATTGATAAGAACAGCACTGATTCCAGGCCAATGCTGGGCCTTACCTTATGCTCAATGATGACTGAGTGAATGACTTGCTACCTGGGGAGATTGTTAGGTGCCATTGTGATCCTTAAGGGAGCAGATAGAAACACCCTTCTCAACACACACACACACACACACACACACACACACACACACACACACACCTCATATGCTTAAACATGTAAAGAACTGGGCGTGCAATCCTGAACGTGTCCTGACAAGCATGATGCCCTTAACTTCTCCTTCCCAACTTTCTGCCTAAGAAAACATACACACAGGTTCTCACACCCTGTCCCTGGAGCATTGTGTCCAGGACATTTTGGGGCTCAGTCTCCTAAACTCACCCTCTTGGTCTTATCTGGTCTCATTCTTTTAGACTTCAACTTCTAAAGATCCCGTTTTGCTGTCTGGCCTTAGCCTTGATGCTTTAGAGCTTCCCTTGCTTTCCAGAATGTCCACATGTGATACTGTGATTTATAATAATTACATGTTTGGTCTTTATCCTTGTTTCTGGCACAGAGCTCCTAAAACCTTTGGAGTTTCCTAAGTGAAAAGAGCTTGACAGATAGTGTCCAAATTGAGTTGAATTGTAGGACACCCAGCTGGTGTCCAAGAATTGCTTGATGGTGGTGGAAAACCCATACCCACCGGAACTGGTCAGAATTGTACCATATCTAGGATGCTTGCTCCTCCTTGCTAGTATGTCCTGCCTCCATGGGAAACCTACATATTTGCTTGGCATCAGAATTTACTTCTCTGTGTTCCTCATCCAGCAGCCAGCTAACTGCCCACTCCTATAATCAGCCATAGCCCCAAGGGACTGTGCCTAGGGTCAGAGCTAAGGGAAGGGGTGTCAGTAGAGAAAATAAAATGTTTTTTCTCTTCTCTCCTTTTTTCAGTCATGGCCATGGGTATCTGTGAGCATTTGGTGGGTACCCAAAAGGAAAGCAATTTAGAGAAAGGAGCTTTCTTGCCCATTTACCTAGGACCCATTTTAAGTGTACTTTCCTGGGGTGCCTGGGTGGCTCAGTCATTAAGCGTCTGCCTTCGGCTCAGATCATGATCCCATGGTCCTGGGACAGAGCCCCGCATCGGGCTCCCTGCTCAGCGGGAAGCCTGCTTCTCCCTCTCCCACTCTTCCTGCTTATGTTCCCTCTCTCTCTGTCTCTCTCTCTGTCAAATAAATAAATAAAATATTTTAAAAAAAAGTCTTCTTTCCTTTCACTCCGTAATGTATGACACTCCACATGATATCCTGCATTTATCTTTTATTATCACCCACTCAAATGTAGCCTCTGCATGTTAGTGACAATTTGAGAAAGACTGAACAAAGTGCTGCTCCCCATTTGCCTTCTATGGCCTTTCCTCATGCTCAGCTTTCTCAATAAGGACATGGCCACCATATTCTCCATTTTGAATATGTCTCTGGAACAAAACTTGTATTTGAAATGGAGAAATGTGATTTTTATGAGTTACAGGGGTTTTTCCTTTCACACGACTAAATTACCATCTTCAAGGGAAGCAAACGTCAGGAGAGGAGCTTGGGAAAGCCCATCCATTCATAGCAACCGTGCTCGTGAGTGCTCTCCCTTTGCCACATCTTCAGGTGGTGAACATGGCGCCTGTCATGCTCCTGGGAGAGGCACAGAAGGTTGGAGGTCAGGATCAGGCAAACCAGCACAGAAAGTGTTCCGAGTCCTTACAGAAGTGGGGCTCAAAAGTTCACATTTTAGGGGCGCCTGGGTGGCTCAGTTGGTTAAGCGACTGCCTTCGGCTCAGGTCATGATCCTGGAGTCCCGGGATCGAGTCCCGCATCGGGCTCCCTGCTCGGCAGCGAGCTTGCTTCTTCCTCTGACCCTCCCCCCTCTCATGTGCTCTCTCTCTCTCTCTCTCATTCTGTCTCAAATAAATAAAATCTTTAAAAAAAAAAAAAAAAAAAAAAAAAAAAAAAGTTCACATTTTAAAGTTGCAAAGAATTAGTGACTGAGTTTCTACTGCCACAAAGATTATCAAATGAAAGCATCTTGCTGCACAGTGTTATAATAAGCAGAAATCTTTTGAATGTATTGCGCAGACTTCAACATAAATGATGAGAGTGGGGTCACTGCTCTGAGAGAAATGTTAGCTTGGAATCCAAGAATTGTCAAATTATTATACAGTTCAGATAGGTATTGAATCCATTCATTTTTGCAGTACAAAAAAAAACAAAAAAAAAAGCCCATTAATGCCTTCCTAAAGACTCCCACTAGCAACAATTTTAACCACGGTGAAAATATATTTGTGTGATCTAAGGTTTCAGATTAATTTTGCTGAGGGAAGACCTTTCTGAAGAGTAATTGTTTGTTTGAAGCTTTTAGATAATTCTGAACGTATTTTATTATAATTTCAAAGGGGTTGTCTTTCTTTTTAACCTTACCCAAGGCACAGAAGACATTAACATTCCCATGCAGCCTTAGTAATGCTCGGTTTTTTGTGTGAGAGGCATACTTATGCATAATGCAGGTTTGTTCTCTCATCTCTATTAGTAGGGATTGCTTAGCATATTGAAAATGCAGGAGAATTATGAATTTATGTAACTCGGACAGAGGACAGACTTTGGCCAAGTGGGTTGACTTAGCGTGGCAGCGTAGTCTCCACTTCGGTGTTTGCCCTTGAAATCACTGCTAATCACTGTGTGCACACCCCTGCTGGTCCATTAACAAGAAAACAAACAGAAATAGTTGAAAACACTGATGTTTGATTCACTATGAATTTCTTGAGCACTCGCTATATGCCAGGGCTGTTCTGGGCCCCAGGGACAGAGTAGTAAAGTTAAACAGATGAGTTTCTGCACTCATGAACCTGTGAAACAGCACAACCAGATGAATCAAAGCCATGATCAAAATAAACCAAAGGTTTGCTCCAAGTTTTGTGTACTTGGCTTTTTTTTTTTTTAAATGAACTCTTGGCTCCACACCCAAACGTTGGCTCTGACCATTTGACATTTGGGCAGAACACCATGTTTAATGCTTTTTACACTCCCCTCTGGACATTTGGGGTCTTTGCACACCTCACGTCCTCCAGTTTTGCTCTTCCCTTTGACTTCTGCTTTCCCCATTGCTTCAAGCTGGGACTTAATTCTGGTGACCTTGGCCCTAAGAAACCTGCCCATTTCTACCTCCTCACACCCTGGCAGTCTTAGAGGCCACGAAATCTTCTGCAGCTACCTGCATGGTGATGGCATCTGCGAGCACAGAGGCTGCTTGGAAGTGATGTGGATTGGTTCTACTTCTATGATCTCAGGTCAGAAATGATGTGGAAATTTTTTTGGGGATTGCAGCTGAAACCTTATCACGACAGATTTTCAAATATAATGAGACAATGATAATAAATTGGGAGAAAAACATCTGAGAATCCTTGACTTGCCCTTCTGACAGTTTTGTTTCTTAGAAGTGAAAAGGGGACCTGCTGCTCTGAACCAAGTTCTGATGAATAAAGGAAGATGAGCTGCTGAGGAGGAAGTGACTGTGTTATGATATATGTAATAGCCAGAGGAGGAGAGAACCTTAACTTCTATGGAGAGGTAGATTTTTCGAAAAGCATAATCCCCGAATCCGAGACTCTGAAAGAGCCCAAGAGGCACAAGTGGCTATCAAAAAAAGAAAAAAAAAATCCGACAGTCCTGTGAGAAATGATTCTTATGAGGGATAAAATTTAGTTATCCCAAGAAATAGGGAGGTCTCAGGTGAGTGCATATTTCAAAAGAATGTGCTCCCAGCATCAGAACCGGCAGAATATCAATCCCATTCTTGGAATCTGAAGTGAGTGTAAATAACTAGTAGTTGTCTTTCCTACTCACCTTTGTTCTGTTTCTCTTTGGTTTTTAATGTTTCCTCCGTCTTTTGGTTTCCTTATGCCTGTGAATTCACCTTTGGGTTTAAATTAATCTCTCTAGGGATGCCTGGGTGGCTCAGTCATTAAGCGTCTTTGGCTCGGATCATGGTCCCAGAGTCCTGGGATCAAGCCCCACAACCGGCTCCCTGCTCTGCGGGAAGCCTGCTTCTCCCCCTTCCACTCCCCCTGCTTATGTTCCCTCTCTGGCTGTGTCTCTCTGTCAAATAAATAAATAAAATCTAAAAAAAAAATTAATCTTTCTCTCTTATTCCTGTAATTTCCTCTTGTAGTTTCTCTTCTTGGATTTCAACCTACTCACAGGAGTACTCTTGCCCCTCACAGTCCTGGTGTGCTCCTGGTCCTATACTTTCACCTCCCAGCTTTCTTTTTCCCTTCCTTAGCCTCCTCCATACCTTCCCATCCCCCAGTAACCATGGCCAGAGAGCCTTTATAAAAAAACTGTACCCCCAGTTGGGGTGGGGCCTAAAAAGCCCACAAACTTTCTATAGTGATGCTTCCTTCCCTTCAACCCCCATCATTCCCAGCCAATTTTTTTTTTTTTTTTTGCCATTAGTAGCAGAATGCTTACTTGAAAATTGGAAGATAAATTTAAGAGTGGATTCATTCACTTCAAGTACAGAGGGATCAGAGTCCCGTTAAGTAGCATCTTCTCAAGTGTTTGTTTACAGATCATTAAATACTTAACTTAGTGAGAAACTAAAAGCTGAAATGTTCCAAACCACTGCTGATTAAATAGCAATCTGGAATTAAGATAAGGCAAATCTAAAATTAAAATAACAACAAATTCGAAAGGTTCAGGTTATCAGATAAGAAGCTAAAATACTTGACTCTCTGGTTCAACAGGAGACACCTGGCCAGCCCAGATCTTGCTTTTTCTGCTTACTGAGATCTGATGTCAGTTTCTGTATCCTTCTTTTTATTTATTTATTTTTATTTTATTATGTTATGTTCATCACCACACCTGTGCTGTTTGTATTACTGGGGATCTCCCCAGGGCAGGAGACAACTGCTCTATTCTCAGCCTGGCCCCCTATTCCCTTCCATCTCTACCCTGGTCTCCCTTAGCCAGAACACAAAAGACTGAAGGAAGGGATCATTGCCAAAAATGAATATTCCTATAGTGACTAAAAATGTAAGAATCAAATCAGCAGGTCTAAAACTCATCATGATAAAAATGCTAATGGTAATAGAAAAGGACACTCAAACCCATATTTCTAACTAAATAATCAGGATGGGACAAAGGCTTGATGGAGTAGGGATGGGTGATATAAGGCTAAAGGATTGAAAGAATGTCCCTACCAAACTTTGATTTCACCTCTGTCTTTTTTACAAGAATGCTCTCCAAACTAAGAAGAGTAGAACAAGTAGACTTAAAAAGGAACAGAAACCCGAGATGGGGAAGCAATAGTGAGAAAACACTTAGGTCCCTTAAAAGTGCTCAAGTCTCTGGGCAGAGTGCATTCTAGCAGAACTGAAGTGCTTACGGGTGTGATTATGAAACTACTCTTGGTAATTTTGGAGGATTTATGAAGAGAAGTATGCAAAGTTTGGGATGGGTATATATTATTAATTATTAATAAGGAGAGTGGATTTGAAACCAAGATTTAGAAAGGGAAGTGATGACTCCTAGCAACAGTGTGGATTTAGGAAATAATTCATTTTCTTTTTGTTTTGTGAGTGTTTCATCTCTTTTTATGAAAGTTACTGGACAATAGGACATACACTTTGTTGATTCATGCATTCAGTAAATGAATCCATTATTAAGTGCTTACCTGGCTCTGAGGCCAGGTATGGAGATCAGAGATAATCAGACTTCATCTCTGACCTTAAGAACTCACAGTCTATCCGGGAACATAAGGAACCTAGAAGGAGGAAGAGATCTGGGCAAGCACAATGAGTGTGGTCTTTGGGTTGTGTTGAATTTGAGGTCTTCAAGTTGGGACATCTAGTTGTCCTCTGGAGATGTCTGAGGTCCAGAGAGCTCTTGTCTGGAAAGGTAGCTAGGTGGTAAGTAATGCTATGGTCTGGAGTGAGAAGAAATGAAGGTGAATTGTGGAGGACACTTGAAAGGCAGGTAGTGGCAGGGAGGGACAAGTTAAAGAGACCGAGACAGAACCAGCAGGAAGGTAAAGGGAACATTATGAAAGGGGGGCTATGTGGAAGCCAAAAGAGGTCACAAAAGAGCTGAAAGAGAAATGTCTCAAAAGAAAGAATACAGAGACTAGAAACAAGAGACAAGCAGAATCTACCACTTTTGGAATTTGATCACTGATGACCTTAGCAAGGCCACTTCAGTGGAGTGGTGGGGACAGAAGCCAACTGCAGCAATCTAAAGAGTAATGAGATGTGAGGAAATGGAGACAGACGATGGAGATTTTTATGGGCTTGGCTATAAAGGTGAGAGTGGTACATAGGGTGGAGGGAGGAACTTTTTTATGATGATAAATACAGCCTCCATTTATTGACTATTTAGGCATTGTGCTGAGTGCTTTACCTACATTATCTCATTTAATCTTTATTACCATCTACAGAGGTGGGTATTAACATTCCCAGTTTATAGATTAAAATACTGAGGCTTAGGGATGGTAAGTCAAGTGACCTCAGTACACAGGAAGGGACACAACAGGGATCAAAACTCAAATTTCCCTGGCTGTAAAGCCCTCTTTTTACTCAATATGCTGACCAGTCGTTCTCAGACATTGGTGTGCATGTGAATCACTTGGAGGGCTGGTTAAAAGATTGCTTGGTCCTAGTCCCCAATTTTCTGATTCAGTAGGTCTGGAGTGGGGCCTGAGGTTGTGCATGTCTAACCAGTTCCCAGGTGGCACTGATGCTGCTGGCCCAGGGACCACACATAAGAACCATTGGAACTTAAAAATGCAAATTCTTGGGCCCTAGAGACCTGTGATGTAACAAGACTTCCAGGAGCTTCTGATGCCTGCTAAACTTTGAGAGCCACTGTGCCAGGCTAAGGAAGAGGTGGAAAACAAAGAGAGGGGAACAATGGTGCTTTAGAAGACCTAGAGGAGATTGGAAGTGCTGAGATTCATCATGGCACAGGCAGAAGGAGTGGCCCTTGGTAGAAGGAGTAACTTTGAGGTGGGAGGAGGGGGGAGGAGGAGGTGAGGAGGTGAGCATTTGTGCAGAGGTAGCTGAGTGTGTAAGAAGGGAGTGGAGAGTGGAAAATCAAGGGCAGAGCTAGAAATTTCAGTGTTTCGAGCCTTTAGCAAGACATTCGACATTACCTTTTTTGATGCTTTTGTACAAAGGTGAAGAAATGGGGGCTCGCTGCGAGTGTCTTCAGTGGTTTTGAAGCTGGCTATCTTCTAGAGGAAGATTTTTAGGGATGTGCCACAGGGTTCAATCGAACTTAGAATAAACCAGCGGCAAAGCATGGAAAGCACACTCATCAAATCCGAGGATGACACGAAGCTGGGAGCCACAGCTAATTACTTGGATGACAGAGTCAAGATTCAAAAAAGATACTGACAGGTTGGACTAGTGAGCCAAAAGAAACAAAATGAAATTTAATAGGTATAAATATAACTTTGTGCACTTAAATTTAAACGTGTCAGCCTAACCAGTAGAGGGGCAATTTCCAGAACCTGAGTCCAGTAGTTCAGGCAGCTCAGCATTGTACTGGTTCCAGAACAAAACTGTTGCCTTGTTTCTTATGCCAAATTCTTTTCTTGTATCTTGCCTCTGGTAACATGTCCCTTCCTCTCATTTCCTCCCGCTGGGTACACTCCAATACCGCAGAAATTAAATAACTGTGGAGATTTTTAATGAAGTTTCTTTTTGAAGGAGTGAGAGCTTTAGCCTCAATTTATGTATAATTGCTCACAAAAATAAGATTCTGCACTCACACTGCACTGTAAAATGTATGAAGTACATTCATGTACTTTTTTTCCCATTTAAATGTGATCATAATCCTGGAGATAGGTATTGTCATCTTCATTTCACAGCTGAGGAAATTGAAGCTCAAGATGGTGAAATGACTTGCCTAAAGCCACACAGCTTCTAATTGGTGGGAAGGAGATCACAACTCAGGCCTTCTGATGCCAGCTAGCCTCTCACAGCTGCACCTGTTAATCAACTTGTAAGAGAAACTCGAGTTGTCTCTCAAGTATTAGCTTTTCCTAAACATATATTTTGGGAAAGTGGCAAGTAGATAATGACACCAGTACATGAAACAAAAAGGATGGCAAGGCCCCGAGAAGGCAATTTTAAGTGTAGTATATCAGGGTCATTTTCATTATTAACAGCATCAGCAACTACTTCGCCACTTCAGCTAAATCACTTAAACAGGTAAGTGTCCTAAGGAAACACAAGAAATGCAGCTTAGTCCAGCGCTGAGCCATCTTTCCCATTTCCATCATCCCTGTCTAAGCTCTCATTAGTTCATGCTTGGATTTCTGTACCCATCGTTGGCTGGTACATCTGATTCCATTCTCTTTTAGCTGTAGTTTATCCAGCACCACGCTGCAGGGGGGAACCTTTCTGAAACACTGCTTTTACAATTGCTACAAATATTAGAACCAAAGGCCTTTGCTGCTTCCACTTGTCTGAAACATCAAGTTGAAACTACTTTCACGGTGTTCAGTGCCCTTCCTAATCTGACCATATCCTACCTGGCAAACCTATTCCTCATACAGACCAGTCTCCTCCCTCTGTTTTATCCGTGCTAGTTGCTCCTCATGCTCTCTGAACTCACCAGATCTAATTCACTTCTTCACACACTTCTAGTGTCTACCATGGGTCATGCCATGCCCTGTGCTCAGCCCTGCATACTTGAGAGAATAATGTTATGGTGACTGATTTAACTAGAGAAAGCATTTGCTACATAAACCAAGTAACCATGGGGGAAAGAGAAGTTCTCAAGCATGAGCTGAAAAAATTTCCTTGGAAAGAGCACAGATTGGGAAATTAAAACCCACTCTAATAAACAAATCTGACAAAGAAGGGATATTGTTTGAAATTTATGAAAATGGTGATTTTATAGAGATCATGGAGTCTCTTACTTTTAGATTTGCAAGGGATACAAAAAGTCAATTATTTTAAATGAGAAATATAGTGTGGTAAAAAGAACATGGGACTTGGTGTTAAAATCTCATTTCGAACATTTATCAATTTGTTAACTTGGGTCAATTGTTTGCCCTCCCCAAGCCTCATTTCTCCTATCTCTAGAGTACAAATAATAATAACTCTTAGGTATATACATATGATAGTCGAGAGGGTTAATAAGTGAAGTGGATTACCTAAGTGTGGCTAAAATTTACTACACAGTGTGGTGCTTAATAAAGGGAGCTATTATAATACACAAGACATGTTAATTTTGGATGAAGTTATAGTGTTTTTCTGGGAACCTAGACCCTGAGCACCCTAAACCTGTCTTTTTCTTTAAGAAATACTTATACAAAATAAACAACCCAAGGAGGATACACATAAGGCTACTGCCCTCAAACTCAATGTGCAGGCCTTCCAAGGGGAGTCCTAAGTCCTTCCTCTCAGGCACTGAGGAGGATAAAGAAAGAGGCACTTTCCTCAATACAGGGAAATCCTTCACCTCCTAAAGACATGTGCATTTTACGCTCAGCGTATCCCTTCCTGGGCCAGTGTGCTGTGTAAGAACAGGGTAGTGTGTGTCTCCTTGCTTTGTGGAGAGGGCTTCTAAGTTCCCTCAGATCACACTGATATTAACTTTCCCCCATAGACTCAAATGATCTGGAATGGAAGAGAAAAAAATGAGAGAAAACAAAAGGAGAGACAAAGGGAGAGAAGGAGATGTGTGGAAAGGCAGAGACAAGATTAGGAAGAGAGAAGGAGGTGGGCTGTGGGGAGAAAAAGCAAAAGGAAAAACCAGCATTTTCTTCTGCTTACTCCATTTCCTGCAGGCCACATGCCAGCCCCAAAGCATTGTTTCCCTGCAGTTAAGCTGCTGTTCAGAACATACTTCTAGGTGTGTGTAGGCACCCTTTCAGCCCTTTGCCCCCACAGCCCCTTGAGGGCACCATCCCCCCTTCCTTCCTCACTATCTTGTCCCATCCACTTCCTGGGCAAGCTGCCCCAGCACCTGGACTAGTGCCTCAGAGAAGGGCCTCAGCTCCCAGAGACAGACTCGGAGCACATCAGCCAGAGGAGGAGGGTGCTGGGTTGGGTGCCCTACGCACTTGGAGGTATGGATACAATTGGATTTGATGAACTGTCTTTAGGAGAACTAGGAGATGTCCAGTTGATGTTTAATTTCAGGAGATTTGCTGAATGAAGCCTCCCCTTGAACCACTGGAGGGAGTGGGGTCCTGCTTACACCTTGATTTCAGATTTCTGACCTCCAGAACTGGGAAAGAATATACTTCTGTGGTTTTAAGCCACCAAGCTTGTGTTCCATTGTGACAGCGGCCACAGGAAGCTAATGCAGTGCCCAAACCCATCTCGCTAGAGATCCACCTCCCAGAGCAACCCTGATCAAATGCTCTTTTTCTCATACCTGAGGGTGAACGCTCTTCACGTATTTGAAGACTGACACAGAATGACAGAATCTGGAAGTAAAAAGGAGATCTTAGAGATAGTCCAACTGCTTTACACATGAGGAAACTGAGGTCCCCTGCTTGTGGCTGACAAAGTCCTGGCCAAGCAAAGGTGAGAATCAGGTCTCTGCACCCCACTTCAGTGCTCTTTCTCTGCCCCTGTGCTGCCTCCTTTTAAGGGTAAGGCTGTGTCCTCCATCTTTTTGTTTCATATATTCCTCTATCAATTATGTATTAACCACAGACGATGGACATTCTTCTAGGTACTACCGACGTGACATGACCAAAATATCTCTTCCTTATAATATATTTTAGCGTGTGTGTGTGTGTGTGTGTGTGTTGGGAGGGAATGGCAGGAATGAGAGAAAACACAGACCACAACCCAAAACACAATACTTAAAATGTTATGAAGAAGCACCTAAGCCCGAAGCATAGTTACCTACAGAGTAGGTGTTCGGATCATGGTTTATTAATATTTATTGATTTAAGTTCTCTCCTTCTACCCCCAAATCCTGAGGAAACTCCAAGGTCCTTTGTAACTCTAGGAAGCTATATTCTCTGGCTCCAGGCTCCTAGCAACACTTCCTTCATGCATGACTGTGGTTTCTCAAGAATGATCTCCTTCAAAGCAATATTTATATTACATCTTAAAAATGTAGTACTGGCATTTGAAAGTCCAAAGACAGATGTAGTCTCCTTGGACCGACCCATTAGATCAACAATGATCAAATTCTCAATGTGGAAATCATGCCACACACGTGCTTAATAAAATAATGCTCTTAACAAGGCTGCACATTAATTAGCAACATTCTGAATCATATTTGTATGTTCCCAGGCATTGCACTTGATTTTAAGTTTTTTTTATAGTGGCTAAATACTCTCTCACATATTATGGTCTATATTTTAGTCACTCTTAAACTTCAGTTATGTTTCAGGTGTCTTGCTAACTGAATACACAATATTCCAGCTTTCTTAATACCACTTCTAACAAAATTATCTGTTAACCTACTTTTACTTGTAGTTAGCACATTTCACATTTTTTAAATACCAGAGTTACATTAGTATATCTAATAGAATTTCATTTTAATCCACCAAAAGGCCATTAAAATTACTTGGACAGGGAAATGATTATATTTCTTATGTGTACAAATCATGGGATGCCAGAAATGCTAGAGATACCAGGCTGGGGATATATGACTTTAAATGCTTAAATGAAAATTGAATATCAAGTTAATTTCTGATTACCTGGATGGCTGCCAGCTTTTGGACAATTTTACATTTAAACATTTAATATAGTTTTAAAATGTTCTACTAAAACATCTTCTATTTTGTAGACTGTAAGCACCATGAGGACAAGGAGTAAATCATTAATATTTATCTGTGTGACTTCCAAACATTACTTAACCTCTTTGTGTCTTAGTTTCCTAACCTGTAAAATTGGAATATCAACAGCATGTACTTCGGAGACGTTCAGGAAAGACAAAGTGACATAAACATGTAGAGGAAATGGAGATAGAGCATTGGCATTTGGCATAGGCTCTTTACTGGCACGCCTGCTGCTTTGCCCAATGACTCGGACATAGGAAGCACTTAGTAAATGTTTGTAAATGACTATATAGAGAGAGAAGCATTTGCTGAGACCACACCCCAAAGAAGATGGCTTACACACACATTTACAAACATGTTTCTTTATCTTAATGCAGCAGATGTATTTTTTTCCCAGTCCACTGCCTGATTTTTAGACCCTCAGTAGATAGGGGACAGAATCAGGAAAATTTCACAAATTAACCTTGTAATCTCTTAACTACTTTCAGGGCAAAAGTGTCAAAGAAGTGAAGTTTACGGTTACTCTTCCATCTGCTGATTTAGTGTCCTTCTAGATCTTTCCGTGCCCCTGTAGGAGTTACTGTGAGAATGTCAGTGGGCTAGGATTAAAATAAAAATTGCTAGTAGTTATTGAGTATACCTAATGTGCTGGGCATTATATTAAGTGTTTTACCTGTTTTATCACATTTAATCTTCGTGGTAAACAAAAGAGGGAAGTATTATTACTTTCACCACTTTACAGAAGAAGAAAAAGAGTTTAGAGAGTGTGTGTGACTTGCCCAAGATCATATAATTAAAAATTATCAATGGATGGTCTTCACTCCACTCACTCTGAGCCACTGCAGTTCATGGTCTTATTTGCTGAGTGTCCTGCACATGAATGGTTGCCCATGCCCTTAACTCTCGAGAAAGTTGGGATCTCTCCCAAATTTTCTCCCCAGGTTTAAAGAGTCAGGAGCTGGTTGGGGGTTATTAGATACCCAGGGTTAGCTGTGAATGCACTTATGATTACTGCCTCCATTTCACTCAGTGTGGCAAACTGGTTTTGCCCATAAGAAAGAAAATGAGATGGACAGGTGCCCAAGGGAGTATTGCATACAAATACATTAATTTTTTGGTGTGTGATTAAAAACATTCTTACCACAGTTTAGAAGACAGAGTGAGTACCTCAAGTTCAGGAAAATATAACAAAGCTAGTGTGTGGAAAGTGGCCCTAAATCTCTTTTAGAGTAGCATTTCTGCTGCCTCTTCCTCTCCCTATCCAGGGGGACTGGTTATTTGGAGGAAAAGGAGAGATAGGAACCAGGTGGGATTTATGCAAAGTTGTAGAAATACAATCCTAAAGCTGGTCAAGAAAGAACAGCTTGTAGCAGATGAGAACTCCTAATGAGAATGACTGAAAAGCTGGATGAAACATAAAAATCATCAGTATGGTATAGGAAGTGAAAACAGTACTAACTGATGTTAGGTTCTTTTAACTCAAAATGCATGTTATAATCTCTAGGGATAAAAGAAAGTATATCTAAGAAGCTAACAGAGGACAACAAATGGAATTATAAATCAAATACTGGATCTATCCAAAGAAAAGCAAAAAAATAAAAGGGAAGAAAAACAGATGAAATAAATAAAAAACAAATGGGTATATAATAGTTATAAATTTAAGTATTTCAGGAACTATAATAAATGAAAAGGATCTAAATTCTCTAATTAAAAGACAAAAATTTTTAAAAAGGCAAAAATTGTCAGATGCATAAGGAAAAAAAAAAAAAAAAAACCAAAAACCGTTATTTAAAAAAAACATAACTTACAGGGATGCACAAAGCCTGAAAGTAAAAGAAGGCAAAAAGACCTAAGTGTATATTAGTTTGCCATTGCTGCTGTAGCAAATTACCAAAAATATGGTTTAAAACAGCAAAAGTTTTGGAGGCAGGCAGTCTGAAATGGATCTTATGGGGCTAAAATCAAAGCATCAGCAGGGCTGTGCTCCTTCTGGAGGCTGGGGAGGAGCCAGGGGAGAATC
Organism: Neomonachus schauinslandi; assembly: GCF_002201575.2. Classification (NCBI taxonomy): domain Eukaryota; kingdom Metazoa; phylum Chordata; class Mammalia; order Carnivora; family Phocidae; genus Neomonachus; species Neomonachus schauinslandi. The sequence continues at coordinate 43,070,633 of NC_058410.1, read as the reverse complement.
TGTTTCTGGCCTTTTGCAGCTGCTAGAGGCCACTTGCGTCCTTGCCTGTAGCACATTCCAGCAATCACATTGTTCCAACCTCTGCTTCTATTGTCACATTTCTTTCTTTGACACTAATTGACATGTATGAAACACTGCCCCCAACAATGTAACCACACATACTATTTTCAAGTGTATATGGAGCATTTACCAAAACTGATCATATGATGTGTCATAAAATAAATCTCAACACATTTGAGTGAATTAAAAGCACTGACAGTATGGTGTATGATCACATTGTAATTAAGCTTGAGGCCAATAATAAAAAGATAACTAAAAAATTCCCAAATGTCTGAAAATAACACATGGGTCAAGAAGGATTTAACAATGGCAATTAGAAATATTTTGAGTTGAATCATTCAAAAAAATATTTTGAACTGAAAAGTTGGCATCTTAAAACTTGTGGGACATAACTAAACCTGTGTTAAGAGGTGAATTTATAGTGATATGTGCTTTATTATAAAAGAAATTCTGAAAATTAATTACCTAAGTACCCATCACAAAAGTTAGAAGAAAAAAGGAAATTAAACCCAAAGAAAGTAGGAAGATTAAAATAATAAAGATAAAATTAGACATTAATGAAATAAAATAGAGCAAATCACTAAAATCAGGATTTGGTTCTTTGAAAAAGATTAGTAAAACTCATAGACCCAAGTAAGATTGATCAAGGAAAAAAAAAAGTACAAATTCCCAGAAATAGGCATGAAAGAGAAGATATAACTACATTTCCCATAGATATTTAAAATATAGTTAAAAGATATTAAAACAATAATATATTATTACTAGATTTGACATATATATGAAGTGGACAAATCCTTTGAAATCCACAATTTCCAAAAAATTACACAAAAAGATACAAAAATATAAATAGTGCTACATCTACTTGTAAATAAACATCTTCCCAAAGAAAAATCTACAGATCCAGAGGCTTCATCTGTGAAGGTGCTGAAACATTTAAAGAAGAAATAACATGAGTCTTAAGAATCTCTTTCAGAGAATAGAATGAGAGGGAACGAACGCCTTCCAACTTGTCTTATGAAGCTAGCATAACTTTGAGAACCAAATGGAACAAAGATATTACCAAAATAGAGGCCCATCTCTCTCAAGAATATAGATTCAAAAAAATTCTTCAAAAAGTACTAGTAATTTGAGCCAGCGATGTAAATAAAAGGATAACATATTATGATAAATAGGGTTTATTCCAGGAATTCCAAGGTGGTTTCACACTAAAACAATCAATGTAATAAACCACATTAATAGAATATGAAAAAAATCATCCAATTATCTAAACAGATGCAGAAAAATATTTGATTAAATTTAACAACCATTTATGGTTACAAATTAAACTCTTAGCAATCTAGGACTAGAGGGAAACTGCTTTAATCTGATAAGTGACATCTGCAAAACATGTGGTACATTTCCTACTCTATGGTGAAATATTGAAAATTCCCTTGAGATTGAATTGATACAAAAATTATGTTACTGTCTCTTCCATTTAACATTATACAGACATTTTTAGCCAGATCAATAAAGCAAGAAAAAGGTATTAATATTAGAAAGGATGAAATAGAATTGCCTTTATCTTCAGATGACACAGAAATCCAAAAATTATAGAAACACCAAAGAATCTATAATCAAACAACTTAGATGAGGAGGGCCTGGGTGGCTCAGTTGGGTAAGCATCTGTCTTTGGCTCAGGTCATGATCCCGGAGTCCTGGGATCAAGCCTTGAATCAGCGAGGAGTCTGCTTCTCCCTCTCCCTCTGCCGCTCCCCTTGCTTGTGCTCTCTCTCTCTCTCTCTCTCAAATAAATAAAATCTTAAAAAAAACAAACTTAGATGAAAAAGTAAATTTAACGAGGTCTCTAGCTAAAAAGTGAATATACAAATTCGATATGCAACAAAAAATTTGAAATAAAATAATAAAATATATATTTACATCATCACCAGAAAACATCAGAAGCCTAAAATTAAATCTAATGAAAGATGCACAAAGACTTTTTACAGAAATATACAAAAACACTGAGAGAAATGAAAGCGGACTTAAACAAATGAAAAGTTATCCATGTTTGTGGATTAGAAGATTCAATATTGTAAAGATGTCGGTTCTCTACAATTGATCGACAGATTCAATGAAAACCCAATCAAAATGCCAGGAAAATATTTTTTCTAAAAATTAAAAAGTTGAATCTTAATTATGTATGGAAATGCAGAGGTCCAAAAATAGTCAAGGTAGTACTGAAGAAGAAAAAAGCTGGGAGACTTACACCAGCAAATTTTAATATTTACTATGAAGTTACAGTAATTAAGGCAATACTGTATTGTCTGGGGGATAAACAAATAGATCAAATAGTAGAAAGTCCAGAAATAGACCTATCAATCCATGGTTACTTGGTATATGACAATGTTGACATAGTAGAGGAGAGAGAAAAGAATGTTTAATAAATGGAATGGTTCAATTGGATACCATTTGGAAAAAAAGTGAATCTGACTCTTACCTAATGTCACACACAAAGATAAAATCCAGATGGACTGTATATCTAAGTGTAAAAGGTAAAACGGTAAAGCTCACAGGAGATAACAAAGGAGAATATATTTATGACTTTGCAGTAGGCAGAGAGTTCTTAAAAAGGACACAAAAAGCCCTAGCCATGAAAGGAAAGATTGGAATTCATTAAAATAAACAGCTCTTCAGAAAAACACATAGTTAAGAGAGTGAAAGGCTAGTCACTGTGAGAGCATATATTTAGAATAGGTATATTTAACAAAGATCTCATGTACTCTGTATAAAAACAACTCATAAATTAATAAGAAGATGATGGGCAACCTAATTTAAAAATGTGCATAGGCTTAGCATGCATTTGAAAACAGAGGATATCCAAATGGCCAGTCAACAATGGGCAAATAAATTGTAGAATATTAATAAAATGTAATAGTATATAAAAAAATGAGAATACAGGAATTACTGCTATATATATATATAATACTGATGCATTTCATAAGCAGACAAAATTAAGTGGGAACTGTATGAATCCATTTATATAAAGTTCAAAAACATGCAAAAATTATTGATGATAACTGATGTTGGAGTAATAATTATTTTTGGGGAGGCACACTGGTGGGGAGGGAGCAGAGGGTAGGATTCTGAGGTGCTGGTAATATTCTACTTCTTTTTTTTTTTCTTTTTTTTAAAAGATTTTATTTATTTATTTGACAGACAGAGCAAGAGAGCACAAGCAGGGGGAGCAGTAGAAGGAGAGGGAGAAGCAGGCCTCCCGCCAAGCAAGAAGCTCGATGTGGGACTCCATCCCAGAACCCTGGGATCATGCACTGAGCCAAAGGCAGATGCTTAACCATCTGAGCCACCCAGGCACTTCTTGATCTGGGTGATAAGTTACATGGATGTTTCGCTTTGTGAAAACTGAGCTGGACGCTTACAACTTGTTTCTTTTTTCTATACACGTTACATTGTAACAAAAAGACAACTTAGAAAAATAAAATGAAGTGATATAACACCTGAATGCAAAGCTGAACTTGGACTAAATATTGGTAATATGTTTTTGGGACAATATAGATAATTTGAATATTGTCTAGATATTAGATGACATTAAAATGTTTATTCGTTTTTTGAGGTGTGATGGTGTTGGGGTCTTTTTTTTTTTTTTAAAGATTTTATTTATTTATTTGACAGAGAGAGACACAGTGAGAGAGGGAACACAAGCAGGGGGAGTGGGGGAGGGAGAAGCAGGCTTCCCGCCGAGCAGGGAGCCCGATGCGGGGCTCGATCCCAGGACCCTGGGATCATGACCTGAGCTGAAGGCAGATGCTTAACGACTGAGCCACCCAGGCGCCCACGGGTGTTGGGGTCTTTAAGGAGAACATTTTAATTTCTATTAGAGGTAAGCTGAAGTGGTTATGAATAAAGGGCCATGATGTTCACAATGTACTTTCAAATGGTTCAGTAAAACAAATATACACACATATATAAATATATTCCTAGGTATATCAGTACACACACCAATAAAGCAAATATGGTAAAATGTTAACAAAAATATTAACAACTGTTCCCTTTAGGCAGTGACAATACTTATGATCAATGTACCAATCTTTCAACTATTTTTTATGTTTAAAAATATTTATCATAATAAATTTGGGGGAAAAGCCTTAAAGCATCAGTTAGTGTTCAGCTACCTGTGGCTTGTGGGCTTGGAGTCCTATGGAATGGCTATGCCTGGCCAGAATGAGGTAGAATGTTGATTTCTGTGGTCCTCCCAATCTTTCTAGCTCATTCTGCACTCCCAGGAGTCAGGAGGCAAGGCCCAGGCCAGATGCTGCCTTGCTCGGCCACTCATGCTACCAGATGTCAGGCGTCCCTTCCCTGCTTCATGCTCAGCAACCTCTCCATTTTCTTGTCCTTCTCTCCTTGAGCACAGCCTTCCTTCCCTCCAACCCCTGCTCACGGCACCACACGGTCCAACTCCATTGTTTTGCAACCAGGAAGAAGAGAAACAAGGAAATCAAATAAATATATCACCCCAATACACTGGAGGAGACTCTAATGGAGCAGAATGAAGACAGTTCCTCTGTAGCGAGCACCACAGCCAGAGCTGGGCTCTCCACCACCTGCGAAATACTCTGCATGTAAATATTTCCAAACGGCCTTGTTAAAGAGAAGAGGAAACCCAGGCAGAGTCATACATCGCCCAGATGTATTAGATCAGAAAAATGAGAGTGGGAAAGGTCAAATACTTCTTCTGTAAAGGAGAGAATATCCCTATTACTTATAAAGGACAGAACGAAGACTATTTGGACAGGGAGACAGATACCAGCAGGCTGCCTCTAGAAAATTAATGGAGCACTGCAAGGTCTAACAGGACAAAACCCTGGCACGTGTGAAAGTGGGATGGAAAAAGGAGGAAAGACTTCGGAACAGCTCTTCTGTAATATGCGGGCCAGAGGTTGTCCTTGCAAGTACATGACTGTTTCCTGGTCCTAATGCCCCTTATGAACACTATTGAGAACGAGCAATAAAGAAAGTTTGTCCGACAAAAACATTTTGATGTCTGCCCCTCACTCAGTTTTAACAATTTCAAGATGGATTCTGGGGCCAGAATGTCTGGATTTGCAGTTCAGGCACCACTGCTTACTTATTAATGATGTGACCTTGGGCAAGTCCCTGACCCTTGTGTGTCTTCATTTTTTTATTTATAAAACGAGAGTATTATTAGGATGTACTTCATCAGTTGCTTTTAGTGTTGAATTAGTTAATATGTGTTAAATGCTCAGAATGCTGCCTGGAACAGACCAAGGGCCATCCCTTGTAGACTATGATGATGGTGATGGTGTTGATGAGGAGGAGAAGCAGGAGGAAAAAGAGCAGCTGCAGGAAGAGGATGACTTCATAGGCATTATCTTCTCTTCAATCATCTTTTCTCACCTGTTTCTATTTCTGAAACCATCATTTCAGCCTCTAACCCCAAATCTGAGAGTCACTGTTGACTTCCTATTTTCCCTAAGATTTCCAGAACTCAATCAGTTGACACTTTCTGTTGATTTGACCTTCTATGTTTATCATATCTCTTACCTCATTTCATCATCAAGGCCTTCACTCTTAGTTTGCTTCTAACTTGAGAAATTGCCAAGGACTTCTTGGTCTTATTATCCCCCCAGTTCCCTCCACTCTATTATGTCTATGATGCCACTGACTTGGGTAATGTCAGAACCTGCTCAAAACCTTTCAGTGGCTGCCCATGCTGTCTGGCAACAGAGTCTTTAATCTAGTATTTGGGACCTTGGGAAATTCTGACCTGCATTTCCGGACTTATTATTATTTAGTTTAGAGATATGCACTAAAAGCTCCATTCAAACTAGATTCTAACAGGTACTTGAAACATTCTCAGTTTCAGATGGTGCTACTTTTAGCTATATGGTCCTGGGCAATGAACCAGAATTTCAGTTTCCTCTTTTGTAAAATGCAGACAATAATAGAATCTGCAGTGTGGTTTGAAGATTAGAGGCATTCACATGTGGAGAGAAGTTAGCTAGGTGCCTACCATGAAGTGAGTCCTCCGTGAATGCCAGTCTGATGATGATGATGAGTGCTATTGTTTATGCTGCTGTCCTTTTACAGACGCTTTCCTCACCTCTGTTTCCTTTTGACAAAACACTAGCTATCCTCCAAGTCTTGTCTTTTCTCAAATCTTCCCATTTTATAAAGTGTTTTTTCATTCCATCCAACCAGATATCTTCTTTCCCTCCTCCGAACTCTCATGTGCTCCCCTTTCTTTTGGAACAAAACCCTTTTCCTGTAGCCACCCTATCTCAAGAGCCACAACACAAATCACCAAACAGACAATGAACCCCTTGGAGGTCAAGACCGCTGCTTTACTTACCTTTGTGTCCCCTGCAGGATCCCCCATGATCCCACGCAAGATCCTCAAATACCCCTTTAATGGACAATTTAAGTGTTATTGATAAATTAATTATTAAGCTTAATTGATAAGCCCCGTTTTCTGGATTACATGTCGTAACTCCCAGAAATTCTGCATTTTGATTTGATAGCCATAGAATTGAGTGTTAACTACTTCCCAAAGCCCCTCGCTCCCACAGGGGACTACTTAATAGGAAAGTCCATCCTTAGGACAACCATAAAACTGTGGTATCCAAAACTCTTTGGAAAAAGTTTCATATTTTATATTTCCCTGTTAAGAAATACAGATCAAGGTAATCAAGATGAGGTATCAGAACTTTGCTGATACTCTACGCATATTGGGGGTGGTGGAAGGATTGCATTTTAATTTTTTTTAGTGTTTAAGCTGTAAAGCTCTCTCTCACTTTGATCCTATTTTTTACTCTTTCCCCAAAAGGAACTTTGTTCAAGCTTACCCTTTTCTTCTCTTTATTCGTCTGCACTCCGTGTTTCACGTGGGTGTGGGGTGGTGGTGGAAATGTTTTCGCAACCCCAGGAGCTTCGCTGGTGTAATCTGAAACTGGCCCCCAGACACAGGAGGCAGGGAGAGATGGAAGAAGGAGGCAACCACCCCAGATTGGTAGGTGGCGGGTTTAACAAGCCAGGGAGCTTCCATCCGGGGCATGTCCTGAGCGCAGGCAATTGGAGTAGACCTCTGCACCTGCCCACCAGAATCTTACATATTTACCTAGAGGCCTTGACTCGCTTGGTCACATATACCACCCCGGGGTCCGGAGGGAACGTTCTCTCTGACTGTAACAGCCTGTTACGAGGGGGTGGAGTGTTGGAGGAGGTCATCGCGAGAACGTGACCGCTGGTTGACTCGAGAGCTGGATCCGCGCAATCCGGGCTCCTCACGCCCTCCCCTCCCCTTGCCTGTTCTGTCCGCCATTGCCATGGTGGGAGCCCCTTTCATGGGCGCGGCCTAGAGAGACTGCCGTGTTGCTGAGACCCTCTGTGCAGTATGGAAACTTGGAAGATTCTGGCGGGCAGGGGAGGTGATCTGCTGGAGTTGCGGCCGCGCGGCACAGGCCTGGCATGGGAGCTCCCTGGCTGATTAAACCTGCCACCCACCAATCCGGGAAGCGGCTACTCTTTTTTCTTCCGTCTCTCCCTGCCCTCTGTGTATGGGGGTCAGCTTGAGAACCAAAAGGAAACTGTAAGGAATAAAGAGGGAGTCCTTCATTCCCTTCTCATGGGGAGACTGTCTTTAAGTTACATTCCCTTAGCTGCGCTCTGAAAAGCTTTAGCTGCACATAGCTGCTGATTCCAGGCTTCAGATGAAAAGCAATAGCCTTCCTCAAGTCAACGCAGGGACTGTTTCTCTCAGTGGGCTGTTAAACCCGGACCCTGGGTTCCCTGGAGCACCCTTCAGCAAACCAGACCACTTAAGCAAGGTTTTGAAAAACCAAAAAGGTAAGAAAATGGAGGACATAATTTGTTTTCAGATTTATGTTTTTAATGATATTCTTCTGTAGATTGTGTATCTAAGAATCCATGCCCCATAAGCTGGGTAAGTGAGGACAAATCTGGCGTAGCCTAAGGAAATTATTACAGATTCATGGACTGGTAATTAGAAAGATCTTCATGTTTTAACCGATGGTTTGCTTATGTACTCTCTACTGCAGTAAGGCCGGGTCACAGCACCTCTTACCTGGAGCTGGTCTACACTCAACGCTTGAAATTTGCTAACCTACGCAGGTAATAGAATCTCTTTTAAAGATATCTTTCTAATGTATTTACTTTCCAGACAGCCAAATACCAGGCTGCTAACAGATGAGTTGTTTGTACTTTAAAAGTTTACTGTTCCAGTTTAGGACATTCTTGATGGCATTTTATATTCTCTTTGCTGTGCAATCAGCTGATTCATGCTGTATTCTGAAGGTTACGGGTCTCCATGTGATGTTAAGAACTATACGTCTGAACCATTAAAGAAGTGTATAAAATGCAGTGTTGCTCAGTGGAAGTATATGAACCAAAAGTATTTCATCTTATGCCATGGCTCTAGCTATATTTGTAGCTTTTGAGCACTGATGGTTCTACTTTCTTTTACTTTTGGAGTTATAGCTGTCTTCCATGTTGAAAAACAGAGCAAGGGTACTACCAGAAGAACTCTTTATATTTATTATGTGTGTTTTTAGTTCGACTTACAAATGCCACGGGTTGCTGAGTTACTGTCAGTTACCTGCCATTTGTCAGGTTTTCTGCTAGATGCCAAGAGGGCTACCAAGATGATTCAGGTAGAGTCCCTACTCTTCAGGAACTTTTATGTACACCCATGACTGAAATGCTTGGTAGAATGTGCTAGAGATTATTTGAAAAGTATAAAGCATTACAAAGATTCAAAAAAGGGAGAGAACATATTTGTTTGGGAGAGCTGAAAAAAATGCATAAAAAATCTTTTGAGATGTGCAACTGAAAGATAAACGGATGGAGCTTGTTTCGGGTACAGGAAATCCAGGAAACGGAAAATCATGGACTAGGCCATTCAATCTGGGAAAGTTTGGCATGCCTTTAAAGACCAGTGGGTAGTCAAGGGGGCTACCCTTGACTACACCTTGACCCAAGTGTATAGGAGTAGCATGGGCTGTGCCCACCTAAGATTCTTGCTCTCTTCTCCAGTATATTGTTCCTAGAGAGTGACTACCCAAACAAAGGTAGTATTTCCCAGATTCTCTTAGAATAGAGGCAGATGTGATGGGTTATTTCCAGGCCTCACCTGCCAGTTAGATCTTGATTCTGAAGGTGGCCTTGAACGCTTCATGCTGCAGTTGGTATAGTCCCTGTCAGCCTGGATTCTGAATGAGTAGAGGAGAGCACTCCTTATCTTCCCTTTCCTACCCCAAGTGGGAACACTCAAGTGTACTTAGGGGAGCAAGAAAAACAATTCTTCAATGTGTTTAGGGTTTTTTTTGTGTTTTCTTAAAGAAGCTGGAGTTTACTTTAATCCAATGTGGTAGTTAAAAGGGAAAGGTGGTCCTGGCCCATGTTTTTGAGACAGCATGAGATAGTAGAAACATCTCTAGGCTAAAAACATGGATTTCATTTATTCATTTATTCACTTATTCATTAATTCATTCATATTTACAGAGACTTTTATAGCCTGTTAAATCTTGAACTAAATGCTGGGAATGCTGTGATTAATAATACATAGTTCATGGCCTTATGAAGCTTACAGTGGAGTCCAGGAGAATTAAGAAGAAAACCCACTGGGCTGTGATGATCCACTAGAATGCCTTAGACCAGCAATATCAGCATTACTCAGCAGCTTGTTAGAAATGCAGAATCTCAGGCCCTACCCCAGATCAATGGAATCATAATCTACATTTCAACAAGATTCTCAGGTGATTTGCATGCACATTAAAATTTGAGAAGCACTGGTAAAATGGGTGCTTGATAGACATGCACGGGGGCAATGGGAAGCCCAAGGAAGCACAATTAGTCCAATCTTTTATTGAGACGTTTTAGAAATTTTCTAGACCAAATGATGGCCAAACTGACTATTGAGCAGCATGTTTTAGTCATAACAATTGTGTGAATTTGGGTAAGTTATGTGCTGTCATCTTTGGTTTCCTTCTCTGCAAAAATATGGATATATTTCAAGGTCGTTTTGAGGTTCAAGACTTTCCAAGGTTGTTTTGAGGCTCAAATGAGCAATATGTAAAAGTGCTTTGAGTACACTAAAGCTGTACAAAAAAATGGAAAACTTACTTTTTCGGCTATATTTCGAATATAGGGAAACATTTTCTTCTTTGGTATAGTAAAGTACTGTAGACAGTATTTAGTAAGAAAAAATTATCCTATATGGATATGTTCTGCGTATATGCAGAACTGAAAGATAATTTTTTCCTCCTACTTATTGTGGAAGAGTATATAATATCTGAAAAATAGATCAAGTATGTTGGTCAAAAAGGATGTCTCCTGGGGTTGAAAATTGCATTCCCTTGGGGCTCGTGGGGTCTGGACTTTAACCATTTGTGCCCTTGTATAGAGTTTACCCAAAACACAGAGATAGTGGGAAGGGAGTTTCTTTTGACTAGGACAAATATTAACTCCTTGGCACAAACAGAAAAATCAAACCACATGAGTTTATTCAGAATTAATAGGACTGCAGAAGGTTAATGAAAAATAAATAAAGAACAATAATTAATTAGTGATGTTAGTGATCCAGTAATACAGTCTTCACACAATTTCCTCACTACCAACAAATATTTTTAGTGTTTACCAGGTTTCTAGTCATGTATGGTCCAGTCACACAAAATGACCTATTCATTGATGCTTCTATCCTTTTGCAAATATTTTTTTCTTTGCCTGGGATATTCTTCCTTTTCTGGACCACCTGGCCTACCTGGGCCATTTGATGATTTTCCTGAAAACATCATTTAGACATCATACCTGACAGTACAAAGCTTTTATTGACCAATGTAGGCCAGTTGAGACTCACCTTCCTCTATAGTCCCATGAAAAGTATACTGAGTCACACTGGGATCATTACTCCATGTCTTATTCACTTTCTATCCCTAGCATCTGGCACAGTGCCCAGCACCTAGTAGTACCTAAATAAATGTTTGTCAAATGAATGTGAGAAAGGCTAGCAATTTTAAGAATTTTAAGAATGAATACATAGGGGCGCCTGGGTGGCTCAGTTGTTAAGCGTCTGCCTTCGGCTCAGGTCATGATTCCAGGTCCTGGGATCGAGCCCCGCATCGGGCTCCCTGCTCCGCGGGAAGTCTGCTTCTCCCTCTCCCACTCCCCTTGCTTGTGTTCCCTCTCTCGCTGTGTCTCTCTCTCTGTCAAATAAATAAATAAAATCTTTAAAAAAAAAAAGAATGAATACATAAACAAAAGTTATACTAATACTGATAGAAGCTTGGTTACTTGTTGATATCACTTAGAAAGGGAATTCTGTCAAATAATAGTCTAAGAACATGTAAAAAGAGGTGGTTATTCACAGATTTTAGATATTTTATCTAAAAATCTAAAATATGCTTAGATATTAACATATATGTAAATTAAAAATACTTTAACCCAGAAATTCTACTTTTAGGAATTTATCCTAAGGAAATTAAGAATGTGTACAAAGGGGGTGCCTGAGTGGCTCAGTCAGTTGAGTGGACTCTTGATTTTGGCTCAGGTCATAATCCTAGGTTATGAGATTGAGCCCCGTGTGGAGCTCTGAACTCAGTGGGGAGTCTGCTTGAGATTCTTTCCCTCTTTCCCTCCCCCACTCTCAATCTTTCTCTCTCAAATAAATAAATAAATCTTTTAAAAAATGTGCACAAAGATCTAGCTACAAAGATGATCATTTTATTCACTTTATAATAACAAAAAACTGTAGGTGAGCTAAATCACCAACAATTGTGAATTAAATAAATTATGGTACAAAATTAAAAGTGAAAGTGTAAAATATATTTATTAATTTAGAAAGATATTCATATTATTTCAGATGTAAAAAGCAGGTTATGAAGTAGTATATTTACTAACTTGGCATTTTATTAAAAGGAAAAATTTGCATGCTTAGACAGGGAAGTTTGGGCAGAAATATTCTTTAAAATGTTAATAGACATTTTCTTTGGTTGGTAAAATTATGGGTCACTTTGATTTTTGTTCTCTTCGCCTATAATTATTTAATATTCTCACACTGACATGTATTAATTGGATAATCAATGTTTAAATTATAAAAGGAATCATAAACATTCCTGGAACAAATCATCCCCCTGAAGGCTTCTTGGGAACCTCATATCTTTTAATGTTCCCTACATTCTATTCTTGCAAGAGTTTTTCTCATCCTCCAGTGGGTTCCCCAGATTATTACAGGCTGATGAAGGGGGAGGATGGAATTAAGGACCAGGAAGAAGAGGAGTCTAATTCACTCTTTCCATGTTGCCCAAGTTTATCTGCTGAATTTGAACCACCAGTCAGTTTTTGGGCTGGTTGGGTTGTCCACTTGGATCACCGATGGCAGGACTTGGAGTGGAGAGTAAGATGTGAACCAGGTGCAAAAATGTTGACAAGTGAGGGGGTGTGCAGTACAGTTCTTAGATCTGATCAGGAGAAAAGGAAGAGGATTGAACAGTAGAAACTCATGTTCTTCAAAAGAACATGGCTTTTTCTCTTTTTTCCAGGAAAGTGAGGGAGTGTGGTTTGGAAGTAGCAATGAGGAATAAGACAGACACCAACCACGTCTTCAGATCCTGAGGTACATGAGGTGTGAGAGAATAAACAGGTACCCCTTCAGGAGGTCGCAGAGGATGTGGAGTCCTGGGAGAATCAGGTTTCATTTAAGGCAAGGATGCTGTTGCTATTAGACCCAGTAATCTTAGACCTCAAGCTCAAGGACCTTGGGTGTCCCAGAGGTTGCTCAAGAAGGATAAGACACGGTTCCTGGCTTTAGGTAACTTGTTCCAGCTAGAAGGCCACACTTGGCATACACAAAAACACCTGGAAAACATTCTGATGCTGAGCTATAGCAATTGGCTGTTAGCCTTGGTCTTTTTTTCTTTTTTAATTTTTTTATTGTTATGTTAATCCCCATACATTACATCATTAGTTTTAGATGTAGTGTTCCATGATTCATTGTTTGTGCATAACACCCAGTGCTCCATGCAGAACGTGCCCTCCTCAATACCCATCACCAGGCTAACCCATCCTCCCACCCCCCTCCCCTCTAGAACCCTCAGTTTGTTTTTCAGAGTCCATCGTCTCTCATGGTTCGTCTACCCCTCCGATTTCCCCCCCTTCATTCTTTAAAACTAGCCCAGCTGGATCTAAGGTGTTGAACTCGGTCAACCTTTGAACACAATCCCTGCCTCTAAGTCCTTCTCTCTTGGCAAGCTCAAATTCCATGTCATGAAGAAGGAGTTACACTGCAACTCTCTGTGCAGCAAGGATTCAGAGAAGGCAGATCATAGTGGCAGGCAAGAGATAGAATGGGGTTGATGCATGAGACTGACTTAGCCAGTTCTTAAAAAATGAATAAGATTTAATTTCTAGATACTGGAAAACAACACAAGCAAAGATAGAACAGTGGGAATGAGCATGATATGAATATTGTAATATTTTTGTATGATAAAGTTGTTTCTATTTTTCTTAGCCCATATTTTAAAATTAAGTTTATTAAGGTATAATTTACATTCAATAAAATTCACCCTTTATAGTGTACAGTTCAAAGAATTTTGTCAGTGTAAGCATTCATGTACCCAATATCACAATCAAGATACAGAACAACATTGTCCAATAGAAACATAATATAAACTATATATGTAACTTTACATTTCTAGTAGCCACATTAAAAAAGTAAGAAGAAACAGGTGAAATTTATTTTAATAATATATTTTGTTTAACTACATAAAAGTATATCACACTTCAGTGTGTAATCAATATAAAAATTATTGACATAATTTACATTATTTTTTCATACAAAGTTTCTGAAATGTGATGTGTCTTTTATACCTACAGCACATCTCAATTCAGACTAGTCACACTTCAGATGCTAATAGCCTCATGTGTCTAGTGGCTACTGTATTCAACAGTGTAGACATTGATTATTCTCCTCATACCAAAAAGTTCTCTTGTGCTCTTTTGCAGTCAATCTGTTTTCCCCCAATTCTGGCCCCTGACAACTACTAATTTGTTTCCTGTCCCTACAGCATTAGTTAGGGTTCTCCAGAGAAACAGAACCAAAGGGATGTATCTACATCTGCCTATCTCTCTCTGTCTCTATCTATCTAGAGAAATTATTTTAAGGAATTGGCTCATGGGATTGTGGGGTTGGCAGGTCTAAAGTCTGCAGGGCAAACCAAAGACTGGAGACCTAGAGTTGATGTTGCAGCTCAGATCTGAAGGCATTCTGAAATCAGAATTCCTTACTCTCCTGGGGACCTCAGGAGAGGTCTTCTTTTAAGGCCTTCAACTGATTGGATGAGGCCCACCCACAATATGGAGGATTATCTGCTTTAATCAAAGTCAACTGATTTAAATGTTAATCACATCTGAAAAATACTTCACACCACAAGATTCAGCAATTTCATTTCTAAGCATATACCCAGAATAACTGAAAGCAGTATCTTGAAGAGATATTTGTACACTTGATAGCATCATTTAGTAGCATCACTATTCACAATATCCAAAAAGGTGGAAGCAATGCAAGTGTCTATCAGTAGATGAATGGATAAACAAAATATGGTATTTACATACGGTGGAATATGATTCAACCTTAAAAAGGAAATACTGACAGATGCTACAACATGGATAAACCTTGAAGATCTGCTAAATGAAAAAAGCCAGTCACAAAAAGACAAATGCTATATGATTTAACTTCTATGAGGTACCTAGAGGAGCAAATTCATAAAGACAGAAAGTAAAAGTGTGGTTGTCAGGGGCTGGGGACAGAGTGGAAAGGGGAGTTATATATTATTTACTGGATATAGAGTTTCAGTTTTTCAAGATGAAAAGAGTTCTGGAGATTGGTTGCGCAACAATGTGAATGTACTTAAAACTACTGAACTGTACACCTAAAAATGTTTAAAATAGTAAACTTCATGTTACATGTATTTTACTACAATAAAAATATGTATATACCTTCACAGCAGCATCTAGAGTGATGTTGGTACCTAAAACTGGGTACCGTGGCCTAGCCATGGTGATGTATAAAATTAACTATCACACTATTGTTTTTCCTTTTCTAGAATATCAGATAAATTGAGTCATACAATATATAATCTTCTGTGGGTGCTTCTTTTACTCAGCATACTGCTTTTGAGATTTATCCATATTGTGGGATATATCAGGAGTTTCTTCCTTTTTACTACTGAGTAGTATTCCACTGAATGGATATACTGTAATCTTCTTAACTGTGTACCAGTTGATGGACATTTGGGTTGTTTTCAGGTTTTTGTTATTATTATTAAGGCTGCTATCAACATTCACCTACAGGTCTTTGTTTCTAGTTCCTTTTGAGCAAATATTTAAATCAGTGCATCATATAGAATGCTTAGAGCTGGAAATCACAGAAAGTTGCCTCAAATCAACTTAAAATATGGAAGTTTATTATCTCATTGATAAAAGTCTACAAGAAGAGTGGCTCTTAGGGTAGTTAATTCAGCTGATCGGCAACATCATCAAAGACCTAGGCTCTCCCTCTCTTTCCTCTATTTTTCTGTGTATTGGTTTTGTCTTTGAGCTGCCCTCACTCTTGGTCACAAGATAGCTGTGACAGCATCAAACGTAATACCCAGATAGAATAATGTCCAGAGGTCATATTTTTTCTGAAGGTCAAGGAATCTTCCCCAGAAGTCCCCCAGTGGACTGTCTCACATTTCATTGGTTTGGGTTGCATCAAATGCCCAGAATTGCATCAAATGATTAAAGCCACTAATGGCAAAGAGAGTGGGACCCCTTTAGTTGGCTTAGAGCATTCAGAACCCAATCCTTTGGGATGAGGCTTGTATAACTTCCCCTAAAGCACATAACTGTGCAGAGGAGCATAGACACCTGAACAAAGTCAGAGTCTGTCAGCAGGAAGAGTAAGTCAGTGTTGGATAGACAGGGTCCACGTCATTAAGTCTGTCCCATGCTACTTACACACTGGTTCTACTGTTCCTAACTAATGCACCCTTCCTGAAATACTTTCACATCTATTACTCTATTTTTACTAAAAGGTTAACAGCAACAAAAAGAAGCTCCAATCCCACCCTTTAGAATAGATAACTGAAAATTGTACTCATTCCTCCTTCAAGCCCCGTTTTAAATGATTTCAGTCATTTATTCAACAATAATCTGCTGAACTCCTATTCCGTGGAAGGCTTTGCAAGGCAAATAAGGAAGGATAAAATTAAGATTCCTGCCCTTATCACTTTACAATATAGTTTAGAAAACAAATTAGAAGTGCTGAGTTAAATAGCTGCAGAAGGTATAAACAGTGGCTCTACCTAACTGTGCAGAGCTGGCACAGACAGGACGATGATTAATAGTTAAGTGACAGTAAGTACCATGGCAGTTCCGAGGAGGACAGCATGCCTGCAGGCTGGAGCAGGCTGAGAAAGCTTGCCAGCAGAGGAGGGATTACAGATGGGTCTTGACAGATAGGATTTACAGAGGCAGACAGGAGCGAGGGCGGGCCCCCAGCTGGAGCATCAGGAACTCTTGGGACAGAGTGGTGGAACAGTATATTTGCTTATATCCAAGATGCACAGCAGACTCTCCAAATAGGTTATTTTCACTTGTTCATTAGATAAATCTTTTTTGTGTGCCTGTTACGTTCCCAGCTCTGTTCTCGGCAGAAAGGATATCTCAGGAAACCAAACAGACACAAATCCCTGTCCTCATAGAGGCTGTATTCAAGTAAAGGAATATAGACAACCGTACAAGAAGAAAAATACGTCTCACATCAAATGTAGTAGAGAAAAATCAGGGAAAGGGAGGGGCAGGATGATGGGGGAAGATATAATTTCAGGGATATGTCTAGACCTGGAGATCTGAACTGGCCTCTCTCACATATGTACCCAGCGATACAGGGCAAGGCGAGATTGCCCTCAAAGGTTTCGAGGCAGATGGTGGTGGCAAGGCTGTGAGTGTGGCAGGGGAGGAAGGGTGGAGGTCTTGCCAAGATCATGCAGGGACAAAGTCTTCTCCTTTATTCCTGCCAGTGGTGAGGGGGAGGCTGGGGGAAGGCTCAGACTTATCCAGAGCTCATGGGACTCCTGGCCTCTTCCTTACTTCTGCCATTGGAGAAGGGCAGTCGGGAGGGATAGCCTTATTTTTTTACCAATAGTAGGAGTTAAAGTTGGAAAAATAGACTGAAGCCAGGTTGTGGAGGGCCTTGAAAACCAGTAAGGACCAGGTGGAGTTTTGGTGAGCTAGGGGATAGTTGAATTCTTGTTTGCTTGAATTTCTGTTTGTCAGCATGATGAAGGCAAAGTATAGAACGGACCCTCTCAAGTACCCCTTAAGTCAAGTCTCTCTTAAAGCTTTTGAAGTTCCTGATGTGTTACAAAACAGAAGAAAATCCAAACTAGGTTAGCAAAAACTGTGGTCTATTTAAGTTGTTTAAATTTAATAAATTACTGTTTCATCAGACATTAATGCCATGCGATATAGCTGTGTTTCCTATATTACAAGATTTATTAAAGAATAGTTCAAAATGCCCTGGTAGGTTTGATCACGGGA
This sequence comes from Neomonachus schauinslandi, assembly GCF_002201575.2. Taxonomy (NCBI): domain Eukaryota; kingdom Metazoa; phylum Chordata; class Mammalia; order Carnivora; family Phocidae; genus Neomonachus; species Neomonachus schauinslandi. The sequence continues at coordinate 43,052,960 of NC_058410.1, read as the reverse complement.
CTCTTATTTCAAGTTATATGACAAGTACCTTCTTTCAGTCCTGTCAGTTTATCTCTGCATCTGTATGTGCAACCTCATCATTTGGGTTTACTAACCCTCTACTTTGGGCTAAACTTCAACTTCATCTGATTTCCCATTTGCTCATTGTTGGGTCTTTTATCATTCTCTGTCCTCTGCTGTCAGTGTCCTTTTGACTTTTATTTGTTTAATGACTTTTGACCAACCCTGTTACTGATGTGACCCTCATGTTTTGTCTGTATCCCGGTTTCCTGATTCTGGCTCCTTGCCTGGATCCCTCAACCTGCTGCCATTCACAGCCTGGCATGACAGATGGCCATAGGCTAATGGCAGGGGCACTCCATCAGAGCCTTGGCACTGCAGTCATCTAAGATGTGAGACAGGCAGCAGAGGAGAAACTATGAATAGGTAGCTGGATGCTTTTCTTGGTTTCTATATAGTGCCAAGTTTTGCTGGACTGCTTATTGTCCACCTACATGAATCACTGTAAGTGAGACCTTGGGTAAATGGAATCTCCCTTTAGGTCATATTGCAAAGTAGTTTAATTCAGTGCATGCTTGTTATAGGTCAGTCCTGCACAAAGCTGTGCTGGATACTGAGGGGGATACAAAGATGACATAACACTGTTACTGCCCTTAAGGAGCTTACACTCCAAGAAGGGAGATGCCCATGTAACTAGCAAATGATAATATAAACTAAGATGGGAAAGTCCTGTGGCAGAGATCCAAACCAAGCTGCCTGAAGCACACAGACAAAGCCATTAGCTTGACAACGTGAAGGATTCACTGATGGATTTGGGTTGTACTAGTTGTGATCTGTGTGCCTCTGGGTCTTGCAAACCACACACACAACATCAGTTTCTGCTAATTCTTTTGATCACTGTTTCAAACTCATTATTTCAGGAGTAAAAGGAGTGTTTAGATACAATTAGCACAATAAGGAATTTATTCTCTAGATAGGATTCAAAAGTGCATGATATTTATAGAAGAGGAAGTGATGATGAAAAAAAGGGTGAAGAAGAAATGGCTCATTATGGTAAAACCATGGCAAATAATACCTTTTAATGTTTAAGGTCAAACAGTATGTGGAATATTTTGGTCATAGGTCCAGTGTGTCAACTTCAATAGTCACTTAACCGTTTTCAGGTGCAACTTACTCACCGAGAAACAAAAAACATAACAAAACAAAGTAAGTCCTCTACTTATTATATGTGGTCACAATTGATTAGGAAAAACTCTTTAAGGGGTGCCTGGGTAGCTCAGTTGGTTGAGCGCTGGACTCGATTTTGGCTCAGGTCATGATCTCAGTGTCGTGAGATTGAGCTCCTGATGGGGCTCTGCACTGGGCGTGGAGCCTCCTTAGGATTCTCTCTCTCCCTCTCCCTTTGCCCCTCCCCCCTGGTTGCTCTCGTGATGTCTCTCTTAAAAAGAAAAAAATAAGAAAAACTCTTTAGGGACGCCTGGGTGGCTCAGTTATTAAGCGTCTGCTTTCGGCTCAGGTCATGATCCCAGAGTGCTGGGATCCAGCCCTGCATCGGGTTCCCTGCTCCGCGGGAAGCCTGCTTCTCCCTCTCCCACTCCCCCTGCTTGTGTTCCCTCTCTCGTTGTGTCTCTCTCTGTCAAATAAATAAATAAAATCTTAAAAAAAAAAAACTCTTTAAAATGCTTGGAAGTTACAGTAAAAGACTTTTTTCCTTGGAGAAATACACCATATCAGTTCCTTTAAATGTTCTAGCTGATATTGCTAACATTTATTTAAACTGACTGTATTAATATAAAGAACTACTTTATATTTTTGATAAAAACAAACAAGAAATAATGACAATTTTAATCCCCCAGGAAAATATACAGAAAGCGGTTTTGTTTTTTTTTTTTTGGTAAGATATAGGTTTTAAACATTAACTGGCTTCTATATTTCCTACCAATATTTGCTCAGAGAAATGTTGTATATACATGAATTTTTGTAGATAGGCTTGTGCATGTGTATAGAAAAAACATCCTGCTTCACATTCTGATCCTCCACGGATACAAATTAAGGTGTGCCGGTCATAGAACTTTACTTTTCTAAAACTGTAGTTTCTATTCCAACCTTCTATTTTTTTGAGATGGTGCAAATTTAATTTTATCAATCTGGAGGTTCTTCTCGTATCCCCCAGAGTCATGACTGAGGTCTGGGGGTCCCCACTCTGTCAAGATATTAGAAAGTTTGTCTAGTACTCAATGATACCTGTCCATCTATATAGGTATCAGAAAAGATACCCTTTATTCCTATCCTTAATTACCCTAAGGAAAAAACTCAATTTACAGCTTAAATGATCCCAGTGCATTAATAATTTATTCACTCTTTTATGTATTTCATTAAGTATTCCTCCAAAAGTTCTGTACATATGTGATATCTTCGTGAAACAAAATGAAACTGTGGTAAATACAATCTGAGTTTCAAATTATTTTTAGATATACCTGATGGAGACATTTAAAATCCTTTTTGGAAGTAGGTATGGATATAAATAAATAAAAATTGCTTTATGATTGATGAATTTGTAAACTTAATTATTTATAATCTTATTTTCTCCAGAATGGATTTCGGGAAGCTAACAGAAATGAATGCGGTAATGTATCATGATAAAATAAAGAGATAAGAATAAATCATACAGTAAGTTTATGGAAAATTGCTAGAACTGGATTGCAAATTTAATTCTGAGTTTTTGAGAGGCCAAAGCAAAGAGGAGATCACAGTTTATGGAAGGATTCATGTATCAGCACAATACTCTTCAAGAGTCGCCCTAATGCCAGGGTCTCAGAGAGGGAGTCTCTGGTAGGTCTTCATGCATGGGACCTTACGATGTCATAGGCAGTGTCCTCAAGGCCATCCTTAAAACTAGTCTAATACTGTCAGGGGCAGTTCATGAACAGTTACTGCATAAGGTACCAAAGCAATGTTGCTTAAGTACTGACTTCTCTGCTGGTGTGACTTCAAGGGAACAGTATTTGAAATATCCAGAGGGATAGAATTGAAGTTGGCATTTGGCTCAACTGAACAGTTTTGTCTGTGATTGAATGAAGGCAGAGGTTATACATCCAACGAAAACATACTCAGGCATAGTTTTGGTGTTTAGAGGTTCCTCTCCCTCATTAGTTGAAACCCAGTTGTTGACACACTTAGTTTCAAGTGAAAAACATTGACTATGTGACCTTAGAGTTCAGAGCAGAGCAGTTTTGGGGCCCAGAACAAGCAGAAGGGAGAGCAGACTCGTCACCTGTGTGATTTGTGATGTGGCTTTCAGACAGCGCTATTATCAGCAGGTGCCATCTGGTTGCTGCCTGTTTTTGTTATTTTTGCAGCTAGGTGCCGAGCTCACTTGTTTCTGAGCTACTGAAAGGGGTGTATACAGTAAACATGTAAATGTCACATATTTTAAAAGGAGCAAATTTAAAAATATTATTATTATTTGCTTCCTATACATTTTGGTGGTCCAAGACAAAGGCCTACGTGCTGTAGTACACTGGGGTCACATTCCAAAGTAAGTTCATTAGGGCTTTAGGAATGTCTCCTGCTTCAGATCCAATCTCTTGTAACCAGACACACTGGTACCTCAGGAGTCTGAGAAACAAAGTCTTTGCTGGTATCATGATCCTGATGAATTAATTGCAAACATTTATTTACTTGTCTGACTCTGCATTATTTTGCAAACTCCCTGTGAACAGGAACTATTTATTTGACTTAGATATATTTGTAAAAATGTTTACTTTAATATATTTTAGAGGTTTTTGTACATACAAAAACATTCAGAGAATAATTCTTTACCGTATATCCACCAATCAGCATTAACAAAGGGTCATACTTTCTTAGTCCTTTGTTGGCACGGCAGAATGTTGAGGTATAATTTGTATACAGTAAGGTGCACAGATCTTCAGTGTGCACTGTGAAAGATTTTGAAAATTGTACATACACATTTAACAACCACCCAAAGCAAGATATATGACAGTCTCAGGAATCCAGAAAGTTCCCTGAAGCCACTCTTCCATCCATAGCCTGTCACAAAAGGGCAAACTTTCTGATTTTCTTTCTGATTTTCTAACAGCTCAGATTAATTTGCTTGTTTTTGGACATCGTATAAATTAAATCACACAGTATACACTCCTTTGTGTCTGGCTTATTTCACTTAGCATAATGTTTTCTAGATTCACTTGTGTTGGTACATATTACATTAATTAATTTATTTTCATTGATGAATTGTATTTCATTTTATTTGTTCATTCTCCCTATTGATGTGTGATATTCAGGTCATTTCCAGTTAAGGCTCTTGTGAGGATTCTTGTAAAAATCTTCTTGTGAACATAGGTTTTCTTTTCTTTTCTTTTTTTTTTTTGGAGGGGGTAATAATTTAGGAGTGGAATGCTGAGTCAGAGGGTAGGTGTATGTTTAACTTGATAAGAAAATGCCAAATTGCTTTCCAAAGTGGCTGTAGCATTTTACACTCCCACCAGCAATGTGCAGGAGTTCTGCCTGATTCACATTCTCAAGAGTAGGTGTTGTCAGTCTTTTCAATTTTAGTCATTCTAGTGGCTTTATTTTGCATTTTCCTGACAATAAAGATGTTGAATACCTTTTCATGTGCTTATTGGACATTTGTGTATCTCTTCTCTTGAAGTGTCTGTTCAAGTCTTCTGCACCTTTCTGTTTTTTCCTTTTGTTTGGTTGTTTTTTTATTCCTTTGTTGTAGGAGTTCTTTATATTCTGGATACAGAATGTCAGATATGTATTGCAAATATGTTTTCCCCATCTGTGGCTTCCCTTTTCATTTTTTGCCTCTCATAATTTGTAAAGATATTCTCCAGTGTTTTCTTTTAGAAACTTTAAAGTTTTAGCTTTTCTTGTAGGTCTAAAATTCATTTTGAATTAATTTTTGTGTGTGGTATCAGAGAAGATGGGTCTCTTTTTTTTCCTCTATCTCACACAGGTATCTAGTTCCCATAGAGCCATTTATTGAGAAGTTTTTCTTTCCCCATTATGGTGCTTTTGTGCCTTTTCTGAAAGCCAGTGGACTGTGTAAGTGTGGTCTCCTTCTGAATTCTCTATTCTGTTTCACTGATCTACTTCCCTGTCCTTATGCCAGTGCCACTCTGTCTTGATTCCTGTAGCTTTTGATCAAGTCTGAGGTTAGCTAGTCTAAGTCCTCCAGCTTTGTTCTTCTTTTTTAAGACTGTTTTGGCAATTGAGGAACATTTCATTTCCAAGAAAATTTTAGTATTGGCTTGTAAAGTTCTCTAAAGTCCTCTACTCTAAGGAATTATGATTAGGATTGCATTGAATATATACATTAATTTAGGGAGAATTGACATCTTAATTATATTGGCTCTTCTAATCTACTACCATAGTATATCTCTTCATGTATTTAAATCTTTTAAAGCTTTTCACAACAATTTTTTTTGTCATTGTCAGTGTAGATTGATACTATTGTAGATACTATTTCTCATACTATTGTAGATGGAATTGGTATTTAAATATACCTCATAGTCAGGAAGTAATAAAATTCTAATTGGGTGATGAATTCTGAAAAAAGGAATTTAGTGCAAAATTATCCGAATAAGTGAATTGCAAGTAAATTCAGAAGTGACTAGTTATTAGAAGTTCCAGACTAATTTGCAGCGATGCAACGATGTGGATGGAACTAGAGGGTATTATGCTAAGCGGAATAAGTCAATCAGCGAAAGACAAGTATCATATGATCTCACTGATATGAGGAATTTGGGAAACAAGACAGAAGATCACAGGGAAGGGAGGAAAAAATGAAACAAGATGAAACCAGAGAGGGAGACAAACCATAAGAGACTCTTAATCTCAGGAAACAAACTGAGGGTTGCTGGAATGGAGGGGGGTGGGAGGGATGGGGTGGCTGGGTGATGGACACTGGGGAGGGTATGTGCTATGGTGAGCACTGTGAATTGTATAAGACAGATGAATCATAGACCTGTACCTCTGAAACAAATAATACATTATATGTTTAGAAAAAAAAAGATAGTAGGAAGAGGAAAATGAAGGGGGAGAAGTCGGAGGGGGAGATGAACCATGAGAGACTATGGACTCTGAGAAACAAACAGGGTTTTAGAGGGGAGGGAAGTGGGGGGGCACGGGTTAGCCTCGTGATGGGTATTAAGGAGGGCATGTATTGCATGGAGCACTGGGTGTTATACGCAAACAATGAATCATGGAACACTACATCAAAAACTAATGATGTAATGTATGGTGACTAACATAATAAAATTAAATTAAATAAAAAAGTCAGAGAACGACAAATACCATACGGTTTCACTCATATATAGAATTTAAGAAACAAAACAAATAAACATAGGGGGAAGAAAAAATAGGAAAACAATGAAGCCGACTTTTAACTATAGAGAACAAACTGAAGGTTACCAGAGGGGAGGTGGGCGGGGTGACTGGTTAAATGGGTGATGGGGATTAAGCAGGGCACTTGTGATGAGCACAGGGTGTTGTATGGAAATGTTGAATCACTAAATTATACACTTGAAACTAAATTTATACTGTATGTTAACTAACTGGAATTTAAATAAAAACTTGAAAAGAAAAAAAAAAGAAGTTCCAGGCTATTTCTAAGGGTACCTTGACATTGCCTAATTGTGGAGATTTAAAAGTCCTATAAATTACAAGTCATTGAGATAATGGTTTTATTTGGTTCATTAAAACTTTAAGTCGATATGAAAATTTTGATCATTGCAGCAGATGCTCCCTCATATCACAGTAATTATGAGGAAGGCCTTTTCATTCCCATACAAAAAATTACAAAATATGTTTTTTTGCATGCAACTTGTAATCATAATTCTACCTTGAAATTTATAATTGATTTAATTAATCGATTAATGTATGAGGTGATATTTTCTCTAAGTTAATTTAGATTTATTATAGAAACAATAAAATCATCATATAATAAATTGAAATTGTTTTACCAATATGTAATTCATAAAACAGAAATCTCCTTGATGAGAAGGAAATACTGATAAATTACAGAAAGCTCATTAATTTTATTTAATTTATAAGTCTATCCAGTTATCTATCACAGTTAATATTTACAATAAAATTAATATTAGTATAAATGTACCAAGATTCAACCTTTAGATACAATTAATTCTATTTTGTAAAAATTAGTGAGTGACAATGAAAAATTTGTAACAAGGGAAAAACTCATTCTACATCCTTTTTCTTTTTTTTTTTTTTTTCAAATTTCTATTTAAATTCTAGTTAGTTCACATAGAGTGCAATATTGGTTTCAGGAGTAGAATTCAGTGATTCATCATTTACATACAACACCTGGTGCACTTCACAAGTGCCCTCCTTAATATCCATTGTCCATTTAGCCCATCCCCCACCCATCTCCCTCCATCCTGAGTTTATTCTCTGTCTTTAAGAGTGTTTTATGAGTAATATTCCTGTGTGTGTGTGTGTGTATATATGATATATATTAAATATATACAGTAATATTCCTGTATGTATACACACACCACATCTTTATCCATTCACCAGTTGATGGACATTTGGGCTCATTCCTTAATTTGGCTATTGTTGATAATGCTGTTATAAACATCAGGGTACATGTACCCCTTTGAAACTGTATTTTTATATTCTTTGGGTAGGTACCTAGTAGCACAATTGCTGGATCATAGGGAAGTTCCATTTTTAACTTTTTAAAAATTAATTAATTAACATATAATGTATTATGTGTTTCAAGGGTACAGGTCTGTGATCCATCAGTCTTATATAATACCCAGTCGTATATGATGTTCATTACAACACATACCCTCCCCAATGTCCATCACCCAGTTACCCCATCCCTCCACCCCTCTCCCCTCCAACAACCCTCAGTTTGTTTCCCAGGATTAAGAGTCTCTTATGGTTTGTCTCCCTCTGTGGTTTCATCTTGTTTCATTTTTTCCCTCTCTTCCCCTATGATCTTCTGCCTTGTTTCTTAAATTCCACATATCAGTGAGATCATATGATAATTATCTTTCTCTGATTGACTCATTTCACTTAGCATACTACCCTCTAGTTCCGTTCACATCATTGCAAATGGCGAGATTTATTTTTTTGATGGCAGCATAATATTCCATTGTATATATAGACACACCACATCTTCTTTATCCATTCATCTGTTGATGGACATCTAGGCTCTTTCCATAGTTTGGCTATTGTGGACATTGCTGTTGTAAATGTTGGGGTGCAGGTGCCCCTTCAGATTACTACATTTGTATCTTTGCAGTAAATACCCAGTAGTGCAATTGCTGGATCATAGGGTAGCTCTATTTTCAATTTTTTGAGGAACCTCCATACTGTTTCCCAGAATGGCTGCACCAACTTGCATTCCCACCAATAGTGTAGGAAGGTTCCCCTTTCTCCACATCCTCACCAACATCTGTCGTTTCCTGACTTGTTAATTTTAGCCATTCTTACTGGTGTGAGGTTGTATCTCATTGTGGTTTTGATTTGTATTTCCCTGATGCCGAGCGACGTTGAGCACTTTTTCATGTGTCTGTTGGCCATTTGGATGTCTTCTTTGCAGAAATGTCTGTTCATGTCTTTTTCCCATTTCTTGATTGGATTATTTGTTCTTTGGGTGTTGAGTTTGATAAGTTCTTTATAGATTTTGAATACTAGCCCTTTATCTGATATGTCATTTGCAAATATCTTCTCCCATTCTGTCGGTTGTCTTTTGGTTTTGTTTCCTTTGCTGTGCAAAAGCTTTTTATCTTGATGAAATCTCAATAGGTCATTTTTATTTTTGTTTCCCGTGCCTTTGGAGACCTGTCTAGCAAGAAGTTGCTGCGGCTGAGGTCAAAGAGATTGCTGCCTTTGTTCTCCTCAAGGATTTTGATGGTTTCCTGTCTAACATTTAGGTCTTCCATATATTTTGAGTCTATTTTTGTGTATAGTGTAAGGAAATGGTCCAGTTTCATTCTTTTGCATGTTGCTGTCCAGTTTTCCCAATACCATTGTTGAAGAGACTGTCTTTTTTCCACTAGATATTCTTTCCTGCTTTGTCAAAGATTAGTTGACCGTAGAGTTGAGGGTTCATTTCTGGGTTCTCTGTTGTGTTCCATTGATCTATGTGTCTGTTTCTGACACATAATTACAGCTTTGTAATAGAGCTTGAAGTCTGGAATTGTGATGCCACCAGCTTTGCTTTTCTTTTTCAACATTCCTCTGGCTATTCGGGGTCTTTTCTTGTTCCGTATAAATTTTAGGATTATTTGTTCCAGTTCTATGAAAAAAGTTGATGGTATTTTGGTAGAGATTGCATTGAATGTGTAGATTGCTCTAGGTAGCCTAGACATTTTTTTTTTTTTAAAGATTTTATTTATTTATTTGACAGAGAGAGACACAGCGAGAGAGGGAACACAAGCAGGGAGAGTGGGAGAGGGAGAAGCAGGCTTCCCGCAGAGCAGGGAGCCCAATGCGGGGCTTGATCCCAGGACCCTGGGATCATGACCTGAGCCGAAGGCAGACGCTTAACTGACTGAGCCCCCAGGCGCCCCGGTAGCCTAGACATTTTAACAATGTTTGTTCTTCCAATCCACGAGCATAGAACATTTTCCATTTCTTTGTGTCTTTGTGTCTTCCTCAATTTCTTTCATGAGTATTCTATAGTTTTCTGAGTACAGATCCTTTGCCTCTTTGGTTAGGTTTATTCCTAGGTTCTATTTTCAGCTTTTTGAGGAAACTCCATACTGTTCTCCAGAGTGGCTTTGCATTCACTGGTTTGTATTCCCACCAATAGTGCAAGAGGGTTCCCCTTTCTCCACATCCTTGCCAATACCTGTTGTTTCTTGTGTTGTTAATTTTAGCCATTTTGACAGGTGTGAGGTGGTATCTCTTCATGGTTTTGATGTGTATTTCCCTGATGATGAGTGATGTTCAGCATCTTCTCATATGTCTGTTAGCCTTCTGGATGTCTTCTTTGGAAAAGTGTCTATTCATGTCTTCTGCCCACTTCTTAACTGGATTATGTGTTTTTAGGGTGTTGATCTTGATAAGTTCTTTATAGATTTTGGATACTAACCCTTTACCAGACATGTCGTTTGTAAATATCTTCTCCCATTCTATAGGCTAGCTTTTAGTTTTGTTGATTGTTTCCTTCAGAAGCTTTTTATCTTGATGAAGTCTCAATAGGTCATTTTTGCTTTTGTTTCCCTTGCCTCTGGTGTCTTGTAAGAAGTTGCTATGGCTGAGGTCAGAGAGGTTGGTGCCTGTGTTCTCATCTAGGATTTTGATGGTTTCCTGTCTCACATTTAGGTCTTTCATCCATTTTGAATTTACTTTTGTGTATGGTGTAAGAAAGTGGTCCAGTTTCATTCTTTTGCATGTTGCTGTCCAGTTTTCCCAATACCATTTGTTGAAGAGACCGTCTTTTTTCTGTTGGATAATCTTTCCTGCTTTGTTGAAGATTAGTTGACCTTATAGTTGTGGGTCCATGTCTGGGTTTTCTATTCTGTTCCATTGTTCTGTGTGTCTGTTTCTTTGCCAGGACTATACTGTCTTGATGATTACAGCTTTGTAATAAAGCTTGGAAGTCTGGAATTGTGATGCCTCCTGTTTTGTTTTTCCTTTTCAGAATTGCTTTAGCTATTCGGGGTCTTTTCTGGTTCCATACAAATTTTAGTATTGTTTTTTTCTAGCTCTTTGAAAAATGCTGGTGGTATTTTGATAGGGGTTGCATTAAATATTTAGATTGCTTTGGATAGTATAGACATTTTAACAATGTTTGTTCTTCCAATCCAGGAGCATGGAATGCTTTTCCATTTCTTTGTGTCCTTTTCCATTTCTTTCATAAGTGTTCTATAGTTTTCAAAGTACAGATCTTCTACCTCTTTGGTTAGGTTTATTCCTAGGTATCTTATTGTTTTAGCTATCATATGCCTTGACCATGATGTGTTTTGTTGAATTTAATGGTAGTCCTCTGTGCTTCTTAGATTTTGATGTCTGTGTCCTTCTCCAGGTTAGGGAAGTTTTCAGCTATAATTTGCTCAAATAAACCTTCTGCCCCTTTTTCTCTCTTCATCTTCTGGGACTCCTGTGATACGAATGTTATTCCATTTTAATAAGTCGCTGAATTCCCTAAGTCTACCTTTGTGATCCATTACCATTGTTTCCCTCTTCTTTTCAGCTTCATTATTTTCCATTTTATCAACTGTATCATTGATTCATCCCTCTGTTTCATCCATCCTCATAGTTATGGTATCCATTTGGGATTGCATCTCAGTTATAGCATTTTTCATTTTGACCTGACTAGATTTTAGTTCTTTTATCTTTGCAGTAAGGGATTCTATAGTGTCTTCTATGCTTTTTCCAAGCCCAGCTAATATCCTTATAATTGTTTTAAATTCTAGTTCAGACATCTTATATCTGTATTGATTAAATCCCAGGCTGTCATTTCTTCCTGTTCTTTCTTTTGGGATGAATTCCTACATCTTGTTATTTTGGAGGAAAAAAGAAAAAAAAGGTAAAATAAAATAAAAATAAAAATAAATTAAAAATAAATTAAGGAAGCTAGATCCTAGGTGTGTTTTAGTTTGTTTGTTATAAGAAGCTTTCATGGGTCTTTTTTTTCTGTTTGTAGGCATGCAGCTTTGTTCTCTAAGACTTTTGATCAATTTCATTGGTGTTCAGAATGACTTGATATTTATCTAGTGTTTTTCTTTTTTTTTTTTTTAAGATTTTATTTATTTATTTGAGAGAGAGGATGAGAGGAGAGAGAGAGCACGAGAGGGGGGAGGGTCAGAGGGAGAAGCAGACTCCCTGCTGAGCAGGGAGCCCGATGCGGGACTCGATCCCGGGACTCCAGGATCATGACCTGAGCCGAAGGCAGTCGCTTAACCAACTGAGCCACCCAGGTGCCCTATCTAGTGTTTTTCAATGGAGGAGGCAAACTTAGGGTCACCCTACTCCTCTGCCATCTTAACCCTTCCCTCACTCATTCTACATCTTAATATTTACTATTAATGTTCAGTTTTCAATATATATTGCTGACCTTAACTGTGTGAGGATCTGTTGCACCTACATATAAAACACATAGCCTCTAGGTAACGGTTTTCATCATTGCTGTTATATTAAAATTATCTGTGGTACTTCTAAATATCTGGATGTTCTTCCCTGTGTGACTTATGATACTTGTCCATATCAGTCTCTCCCCATCCTTGTCACTGTCACCAGCTGTATTAGTGTGCTATTGCTGTATAACAAATTACCATTAACTTAGTGCTTAAAGTGACACCCATATATTAACTCACAATTCTGTAGGTCAGTCCAGATAAACTTGATTGGGTTCTCTGTTAGGGTCTCACCAGACCAAAATAAAAATGTGATTGGCTGGGCTGGGCTCTTTTTTAGTCTCTGGGGAAAAGATATGCTTTCAGATTCATTCTTATTTTTAGCAGAATTCAGTTCTTTGTGGTTGTAGAACCAAGGCCCTGTTCCCACGCTGGCTTTTGGAAGGGAGTTGATCTCACCTCTTGAGAGGCTTTTCTCAGGTCCTTTCCTTGTGGCTCTCTCCTTCTTCAAGCCAACAATGGAGAGTTTCTCATGTACTGAGTCCCCTTTATGCTGACTTTTCCTTCTGCAACTGGCTGGAGAAAACTCTGTTTTTCCAGGGCTCATGTATTAGCTTTGGCTTCTCTGGCTAATCTCCCTAGTTTAAGGCCAATTGATTCATACACTTAAATACATCTGCAAATCCTTTATATTGTGTAATGCAACACAATCACAGGGGTAACAACAGGGAGTGGAGATCATGAAGCCATCCTAGAATTCTACCTACACCCCCTGCACCAACCTCCAGGCCATGTCTCCCTACCTACTGACCACTTGAGCATCAGTCTCTTTATCTTCCTCTCTATCATACTCTGTTGTTTTTTGGTTTGTTTTTGTTTTTATTTTTTGTTTTTCTTTACTAGGCTCCATGTGAGACTTGTACTCTTGACCCTGAGATTGAGACCTGAGCTGAAATCAACAGTCAGATGCTTAACTGACTGAGCCATCCAGGTGCCCCTCTCTATCATACTCCTAAAGTCACATGGGTGCTCAGCATTTGTAAAGAGACCCTTGTTACACATTTACCCTTAAGATCCTTAACTCTGTGCAAATGGTATTCAGCCCCAGACCTTATAATTATCATTCAGAAATATATGTATGAAATCTGAAACCTGTTCTCCACTCTTGGACAGCATTCCTCTAATGTTTTTAATATATCCCGTATTGATTTTACCATTAGACATAGTGGGAAAGAAAGGGGAGGAAGCTAGCAATGGGCAGGGCCAAGGATGTGGGGACTGACTTTGTAAGAGGGTTCAGGGTTTCGGTCAGCAGAGAAATAGTAGGTCATTCACAATGATCAAGGAGGCAGGGCTTGGTGGTGATATCAAAGAACCCTTACTGAATGGTTAGGGCTGGAGTTTTTAGCTTTTGTGATACTGAAATCAGTGAGGTGGTCATGTTTTGGCACCAAAAGTCAGTCTGGATTTAGGCTGGATCCCAAGCCAGCAGGTGATACCATACCAATGTGGTCCCTATGTTGGGTGAGAGACGGCTGTAAGGGATTAGGTACGCTGTTAGCATTGCAGGCAATCATTTGGCATCAGGCAGAACTCTAATCTCTGTTGGAAATCTCAGGAACCAGGAACTGGGACATAGGACTGGGCGATTGTGGAGGATTTGGGGGAAGACCTTGGCTGAGGCCAATATAGAAGGCTAGGCTTTAGATAGCAAGATTATTTTAGATGCCACATGCTAGAGAGGTGATGCTTCTAATTGTTTTGTGGGCTGAACTGGAACTACATCAGTGTAGGCTAAACTTCCAGTTCCTGCAAGGGAATGGATGGAGCTGGGAAAGCAGGATCATCTTCTGGCGTTCTTGGTCTTACCGATCCACTCACTCTGTAGTCACCTGCCCAGTCTTTTCCCCGTGTGGGAACTAGAGAAGAGTTTCCTCTTCCAGTTGATCCCATAGGGACTCAGTAGGGTGTGAGGTCCTGAGGCACTGTATTCCATGGTCTCACAAGCAGGAGATCAGCGAGAGGGTGACATGTCAGGTCCTGGATGGATGGTGCTAAAGTCAAAACACAGTGAATCCAAACCCAGGTGCCCATCAAGAGGAGCCAGCAGAGCAGCAGTAACAAGGATACAGGGTAAAGGGAAGAGGCTTAAGGATCAGGACAGTTAGGGCAGCAGGGGAATGGGCAGCAGACTGGATGAAATGCAGTCCTCTTCCCTCCTCCCTCCCTCCCGTCCCCGCTCTCTTCCTTCTTTTCTTCTTTTTCACATTCTCAGCACATTTTGACCTGAACCAATCAGAATGGGTGGGCACATCTTTCCATTTTACTCTAGTCTAAAGCAGTATGCATATATGTAACTTTTATATCACTGTGTCCTCTAATACTTAGAACAGTTTTTTGTGGGGGGGGGATTATTGAATAATAACATTAATTTAAATAAAAAAGAAACGTAATAAAAGAGGGAAAAAAAGATCTTGTTCACAACTAGGGCAGAAACATTAGCTAAGCCTTGTATGGCTAGAATTTTACTAATATCTTATTGAAAAATGAGTGGCAGCTCACAGTAGACCCAAGGTGTAATGACTGTGGGTGTTATGTGTATTTTGCTTTGTGAAGTTATTGAGTTAACCATTGTCAATGTATATGGTTTGTTCTCTCGCAAGGCTGAAATTCCTTTCAGCCTATCCTGTTCTTGTTCTTACAGAGTGTCAAAGTCTCCTCAATATTGTTACCGAGTAGCATTTGAACAGCATGTGCTCCATTGATTGTTTTAGGGGCTTTGCTGATGTCCAGATCAGTACAACCCCTTCCTTTAAGGATGAGACTCTGGTGGTGCCCATGAAGAGTCATAGGAGTACTCTATGCCCTTTAGAACACAATGAATGAATTGTGGTTACATCACAATAATATCTTGTCATGCCATGTCCTACGGGACACACAGTGTTCCAGTAAGGGTCTTAGAAGGTTTGCAGAGCTGCCTAGGTTGGGCAGGTCAATAAAAGTTCATTGAGAGCTTTACTGTTTTCTCTAAGCAAGAATATTGGAAAACACAGAGACCCCCAGGTGGCTCTGGACCTGCAGCATCAGTGCCCTGTTCCTGCTGGAAGTTTGCTTCAAGATCACTCCTGAATCTCACTGGGCCAGAGCAGGTGGGCGGATGTGAGAGCACAGCCTCCACTCTTGCCTGGCACTCAGCAGCGTTGTCAGAAACATTTGTGTATCATCAGTCCCCTAATCATTTCTGAGAGACTGATGCATTTCCGTAAAAAGCCTGATTTACATGGTGTGACTACAGATTTAAAAGATGGATTTTGTTCTGGCTTGTTGAAATCATTCTTTAGAGACAATGTTTGAAACAAAATTTATCAAATGATCTGTGGTCTACTTACTCCCAGATATCAATCTCTGCCTACCAGTGCTGGGAGTCTCTTTTCCTCCTGAAAAAATTCCATTCTTATGAATTTAGTCCATTCATGTGGAGTCAACCTTATAGGACTATTATTGCCTTCTCTTTTTTGAGGCAATAGAATACAAAAAGAAAAGGCATTGGCAACCAATTGTGTGGCCCGGTTCATAGAAAGACAAATGATCTTTTCTTACTCTTTAAAAATATACAAAGCTCTGCTAAAATAGAACTTTTTATATATTACAGGTTGCAGTTATTAACTTAGGAGTTAATGGGGTTTCTACTTTCTCATGTTAACACCACCTATTGCATAATGTCTTGGCACGATGTGCAGAATTTTCTTTGTTATATAGTTAGTGAATGGCAACTTTTCCCTCGTGAGTTCCAATTTTTAGGCAAAGATAACTCCATGAATTCTAAGAACAAGAGCTTGTGTTCTCCTTAGAAATAGTAAGCAAGGCAGTAAAAGAGATACTGTTTTTGGATTGCTTGTTAATCTTCTGTTTTATTATATGCCACACATATATTATTCAGAGAACTTCCCTGAAACATGAACATGAATAAACATTGTAATTCTTTACCATCAACCTTAATATTTCTAGAAAAGTGTATGGTTAAAAAAAGAGGTTTGGCAGAAAGCTCTTTTGCCTTTGTTCTCAATCTTCTTGGCTCCTCACCCAACTTCTACAAATCTATAATGCCATCTTCATCCAAACCCCATTGAAGTGGAAGATGGAAGAAATGTGTGGGACTGAAGAGTCTCATACTTTTGGAGATTCCCAAAGCTTCCATACTGGGGGAGGGGAGTGGGTGCTGAGGAATAGGAATGTGTCTCTAACATAGGAATTGATTTGAATTATGGATGTGGGGCAAAGGGGACTCCTCAAATCCTTTCCTCTTGCAGTCTTCTTCCTATGGAGAATGGGTTCTCCTCCCACCTTATGATGCAAATTATTCCCATCATCCCTGGAATTGTGGTCTTTCCACTTTACTACTTAGGGGTTGTTTATTGACTGGTAGGGCAAATTATTTTCAAGTAAAGTGCTCCAGATCCCCACTTTGATTTGTGATTAGGGGAAAGATCAAGGGGCTATTAGATTTCCATAAGAATTTGAAGTGTTTTAAGTAGTGAAATGAGTGTTTTTTAGTTTTTAAAATGTTCAGATTTATGTTGCAAATTAGGATAGACTTAGGGAAATATTGGTATGTTAACTTAGAAAAGCATAGAATATAGTTTTCAATGCCTTTTGTGTAGAACATTAGATCCATGAGATCCAGGAATTGTAGAACAATAAACTCCTATTTTCCCTTTAAAAATATGGGAGGCATACTTCACTCTGCTTGTTAAATAGAGTAAATGGAAGGAGAAAACATTGAGAATATTATAAAGTCTTATGTTTCTGATTTAGGCTACTATTTAGAGTGCTGATTATCATTCACATTTTATGCATATGAAACAATATGAATTTTATAAAATTACTAAGTTTATGAGAGGATTAAGCAGGTTTTACTTTTATAGTCATTACGTGTTCAAATGCATTTGCATCAAATGGGAGATATAATTTCTCTTTGTAATTGAAATTTAAATCCCAGCATAAATATGGTGCTTAGAAAACTATTTTATGGGCCTTCCTTTTATAAGGATCCTGCATGGAAAGAGGATTACACAGCTGGAGATTGTTTAGAGACAATTAAACTTACTGGCTTTTCAGCTAGTGATAAAAGCATGGCTCTGAGATTCTCCGCATCTTGAAATTGTTACCCAGGTGAATTTCCTTTACAACACTAAGCTCTTTAGTATTCTTAAAAAATTATTTAGCACCAGAGACTTAAGGGGATGATCTATTGGAGTGTAAGCACATGATGAATGCAAAGCAAACATTTGTCTTTAACATGATTCATGCGGGGTGAACCTGAGACCCCAGCCATCTTTTTAAGACAATTACTCACTTCTTTTCCTGAGGAAATTGATGTGTACTGTTAGTTTGAGCACTCTCTGCCTTCTGTTTCTAGTGCCTCTGAAATAGTACCCCGCTCCCTTTAGATTTTAACATCTACATCCTTTTATTCTCTCCTCCAGACTAGGAAAGAGACTGCCTGATCCAACAACCCTGATAAGTAAGTGATTTAGAAATAGTGCTGATAGGGACAAGGATTTTATGGATGACTCTTATTAATGAGGAACTTTCAGAATCCATTGGTAATATATATATATATGTATATGTATATGTGTGTATATATATATTTTACCAGTATTTCTTTCTAGTGATTTACAAATCAGATCATGTAGGGGATGCTTACTTTATGAATAAGTGTGTCAGTTTTTCACAAAAACCCTAGAGGATATAAACTTCTATAGTTAAACACTTTCACTTGGCAACTGGCTTAATTCACCTTTTAGCCAAACCCCAAGTGGCCACAGCACTCAGATATGAATAGATAATCTGAAGCCATCAGTGTTTTGAGATTCTTTATTGATGTAACTAGTCAGAAATTTGACTTGACTTACTCTCATTAGTGTGAGCATGGGTATCACATGGGTAAGGATGAATCTGTTACAGAAGTTTGATTTCCGAACTGAGCTTTTTACCCTTATTTGACTTAAATCTCTCCCATTTAAATGTGACAGAATTTATTTCTTGATACATAGCAAAGGCAGGCTGAATATTAAATTAATTTAATTTGTCCTAATACACGTACTATGCGTCTATTAACTTCGGGGGGAACATATTGAACTTGTCTTCGGTTTGCTATTTCATGCCGGGACGTGAGATGGTGTCACTGATGCTTCCATCTCTGTTCTTTGCTTCTGCTTGACATGGTTTTATTCTTTTTGACAGACATTCAGTGGTAAAAAGTGTAATTATTAATTTCCCACTTGACATTGTGAACATTTCAGTGCTAAGTTAGCAGGTAAAAATGTCATTTCTATTAGATGTACCCACAGAACTTCAAAGGGCTCCCTGCAATTGGTTCTTGAGTTGGAAAGAAGACTGTGACATGCAGATCCAGTAAAATTAACTTTGTTAACAGTACTTGACCTTTCTATAAGATACTCAATTTTGTCAGATACTTTCCTCATGATGATAGTTTGAAAAAAAATTAACATTCATCATCTTATATTGCTTGTGTTAGATGGAAAGAGATTATTTTAGCAACAGACCTGCATTGGTCTCTCCTATATTGAGCAAATGCTACTCCCTGGGGCTATAATAACTGCCAAGCTGTAGTAGGTACGGGAAAGTATCAACCTGCTTTACTGAACTGATATATGGTGAGAGACAATTGCTTCTTACAAAGGCACTGCTGGTTAATTGGCCTCAGGAGTTATGCCTCAGTCATATTAACTTGAGTGTTACTGCAGCGGTGAAGAGCACTGGGCGCAAAGGTATGGGGAAGGAGCGCAGCTTTCGGCTGTGGTGAATCTCATAGCTCCGCCCAGTGGAAACATAATACTTGCTGCGTTTTAAAAAATTCCTGTGGCCACAAAAGTATTAGAAGCAGGGGGAATTAATTTTTATAATGTACTTTGACTCAGTATATCCAGAATATTTCCAGGGCTCAATAGCCACCTGTGGCAACTGGCTTCTGTATCAGCCGGAACGGCTCTCGGTACTCTGCATCTTCAAGGTATTTGAGTTCCTGACTGTGCAAAGCTTGCTTTCTAACCCAGATGTTATGTCTGTGGAAGAAATCCTGAAATACCAGTTAGGTACTGTAACTATCATCTTTGGCCTTTCATGGATAGTTTTAACTCTTTAGTTTTGTAACACCTATGATCCAAATGGAAAAGAAAGTGATTTCTCTGAATCAGATTGGTGTGGTGGACAGAGTCTTGGGACAGGTGTTCAGACAGCTCTGGTTTGTGAAGGCCATTTACTAGTGACAGGGACAATTCAGGCTATCCTCACTGAGATTTAATTTCCTTATTTAGAAAATAGAAATAATATACTCTGTGTACCATTTTTCCATGTGTATATAGGCATGGGAAAACACTTTAAAAAGTAACTGTAAATGGGGCACCTGGGTGGCTGAGTTGGTTAAGAGTCTGCCTTCGGCTCAGGTCGTGATCCCAGGGTCCTGGGATCAAGCCCCTGGGATAGAGCCCCGCATGGAGCTCCTTGCTCAGCGGGGAGCCTGCTTGTCCCCCTCCCTCTGCCTGCCGCTCCCCCTGCTTGTGTGCTCTCCCTCTCTCTGGCAAATAAATAAATAAAATATTTTTAAAAAGTAACTATAAAAAAGCTAAGGAGTAAAAGGCACATTTGGGGTACTAAAATTGTTTGAGACCAAAAGTCACTCTTTGAGAGCCATGGCCTGATTCCAAACAATTCTCTGGCGTGAGGCTACTTTCTGCCTGTTTCCTTGCTCAGTGACTCCTTTAAACTTTTAGATCAATTGTCTTTCCTCTTCAAAACATTTAGCTTATTTTGAAAAACTTTATTGTCTATGTGGCACAGGCATTGGGCCGGGTTCTTTGTATGTATCATCTCATTTAATCCTCAAGACAACGCTACAAGTTTTGTTTCATTGTGTGGGCGAAGGAGATTGCAGAGAGATTAAGTAACTTGGCCAACACCGCATGGATAGTAAGCTGTCGTTTGAGTCATCTGAAGAATCCAGGGTTCAGTTACTTGTGCACTAGCAAAAGGCTCCGCTGGAGCATGCCATTGCCGTGTAAGGAACCAACGCAGAGTCATGGCATGTATGTCTAGCTCTGGCTCATACACCTCAGGAGGCAATATTCTTTTATCTTAATCACTCTGGAGCCAGGTACTAGGCAACTGCATACCACCTCTGTAGGTAGGGGCCCCCTGAAATCAGTCAAACCAGCCAGTCCTAAGCTGTTTATCCTTCTCTGCCTTGCCTTCCCTACAGAAACATTGATAAAGACTGTGGCCTAAGTACTCTCCTGGCTCCTGTCTTCTGCCACCTGTCCAAAGTGTGTTGCTTCCCCTGCGACTCTCTGTGGCATGTGGTGACCCCCCTCTCTAGGGGTCTCATACCTCTCCCCCTCTCATACCTCTGTGGGTATGAGAAGCCTTGTTTTTTGTGCCGCTCCAGTGTCCCCTTTTGTGGCTATACTTGACCATCACCTAAAAGAACACAGAGCACTGAACCACAGCAGTCTGGGCATGACAGTAGTAACTGATGATGAACTTTTGAGTAAATTTTTTTTACTACTCTGTCGTAATTTTCCAGCTTGTAGGGTACCTGTAGGGGGTCAACGGATAGCCAAGAATGACCAAAATATCATAAAAATGGAGATTTCTACAGGTTTAGTGAAGACAACACTATGGGGAAAAATGCTTGTGACATTTGAATGGAGAGGGCTTTTTAAAGCTTTTCTTAGGAGCGGGTCAAGTTACAGTAGTCCAAGTTCAGTTTTTAGAGCTATGGTAAAATGAGTAGGTTCTTGAAATGGCCATAGGAAAAAATCTAATTTGGAAAAAGAAGATGGGTGTGGATGATGGATGTGACTTGAAGATAGAGAAGGGAAGGAAAAAAGCTCTGTGTTCTATTTTTGTCTCAAAGGTACCTGTAAAATGAAGCAAATAAGTAACAAGGATCCACTGAGCATGCACTCTTTCTAGGGCACTCTTGGGTACACCAGTATGACAGAGATATCACATGCCATTTTATTGGGAGGCTAAAACACACTACACAAAAATCAGGTAATGTAAAGAGGAGAAGGAGAGGTGGAATATGATGACTGGTGGAATGGGGGTCAGGCCATGCTTCCTTCTGTGGTCAGGATGAGGTGAGAGCCCTAGGAGTGCCATGGTGGGAGCTCCAGTTCCAGCGAGAGCTGGGGCAGGTAAGGGCCAGAGAGACGGTGTAAAGTTTGGACAGTTGGCAAGTAAAAGAGAAAGCAGTTTAGATATTTAAGAAGATATATGATTGACTTTTCTCTGTAATGATTAGAGCATGGGAGGGAGGAGGAGAGATAACTAATCTGTGTGTTCACTTAAACTTTCATAACTAAGATGACTCTCAAAGGCCTCCCAGATGCGGAAGAGGGAGACCATTGGTCAGACAACAGGACTCATTGGGATGAAACTTTGATTTATCCTGATTTAATAATTTCTTCCTAAGAAAGTGTACATTTTAGTGCCATCCAAGTGTAACCTAACTAAAAGGAGGATGGAGCTGGATGACGAGGAAGAAGGTCAAGATACATCTCAATATTAAATGCACCCTCGTATAGGTGTGAAGGGAATGTGGAGGTCTTCTGAGGTCTGGCCTGGGACATGACGAAGTCACCTGCCTCACTAGTCTCCAAGCCCTCATTGCTGCAGTGATTACACTTACTGAAAGGGTGTGATTTCCATTGCTTTCCTTGCAAGGCACACTGCCAATCACTGTTTTCTGGGTTCTTCCCTATTGATATGTTAGTTTAGTGCATATGCTTGTCACAGATTGAAGGCTCAGTAAAATATAAGAAATGATTGAGGTTGCAGATTGTAGAGAGGCAAACTTTATTTCACAAGCCCAAGGGGATAATTTACTTTCCATCTCCTCCCTCTCTCTCAAAATAGAGAACCACCAACAAATGGTATATAAAGGAAAACAGAGCAAACAGAAGAGGGAAACTTTGCAATTTATTAACTCAAGCATGAAAGCACAGAAAATAAGCAGGGCTCAACCTACTTGGAAAAATAAGTCTGAACTTATTGCATTAAATCATGGTGTTGCGCTAATCTAATGAGTTTTCAGGCAAATGAGGCATGAAACATTGCCAAAATATGAAGTCAGTAAAATATCCAAATTACTATTTAATGCCATTATATGTTTTATCTTACTGGGAACTGGTAAAGAACAGATTATTCATAAATCTGCATGAGTAGCAAAATAAGTGAAATTATTTTATAAAAATTTATTATTCTGATAACTTGTTAATAATGGCAGATCAAAAGCAACTGAACTTCCAGCAAAAGATACACATATATTTACTTTGTAAGAAAGCATTAACAAGACAGAATACATTTTTACTTTAGTCATTCAGTCCTGAGAAATTCAAGATAATGCTGAAGGAGATGAAACTTGATAGTATGTATGCAAGTTTGAGGCTAGCATGAAATAACCAAGGACTGCAATATAATTTTGTTAAGAAAAGAGAATTATTTACCAGACATATTCATAAGATTTATTTAGAAAAAAAATAAAGAAAATATCTCTAAAGTTTATCCTAGAATTATTCTATTACATTCCAGATACGGTTGAATACAGTGTTTCCTTTTGAATATAGCTGAGTGGGATTAGTGAAAAGCTTTGGGTTATGTTTTCAGTAGTGAGAAATGGAAATGATTTATTTTAGAAACCCTGATTTTATTATAATACTGTCAAGTTATTAAAATATTGCCAAATTATGTACAGTTTAGTAAGGGATGGCAGCTCATGAATTTTTTAAGTCCTTATTTATATGGTTGTTTGAATCTATTTATGTACCATTTGTAATTATTTCTAATGATTAGTACTACTGGCTATTACATGACAAATCCTTTTTCAGGAGAAAATTAATCTTACATCCTCCACATCATCAAAAACTTGTCATTTAAAGGCATCTTAAGTGCCTTCCAGTGAATTTAATATGGTATTTATTCTGCCTAGGTGAGGCAGGACTAACTTTACAATTTTTATCTCTACTAGCTATTGTCCAGTGTGTATTGACAGTTCATTTGGTTTCGAATGGTTCTAAGTGATTCTCCACACTTGGGTAGATGTGCTTATCTGTGAATGAGCAGGTTCTTGTGTGCACTTGTTTCTGTCACCTTGTGCTGATTTAAATGCCCTTGGTGCTCAGGAATCATATTACAGTGGGAGGGCATCAGAAAAAGGAGCTGGCCCAGCAAGAAGCGGGGAATTTCTCCTTTGTCTGATTCTCCTCTGACTGAATTTCTGGTTCTGACTGGAATGAGAAGTTGCTCTTTTGGTCTGCATCCATCACAGGGCTGGAGGTCCAGCCAGAAATTCCATTAGCATCCACAGTTCTGCCTCACCCCCTCCTATGCCAGGCCAGGCAGCACTCCTCTGATCTTTTGTATTCATGCCCTTTACTACCAGATCTTTACTACCAAACTGGGGACCCTCATCCTCCCTGACCTGCCCTGTGTGGCTTCACACCTTGTTCTCTCTTGTCAGATGGAGCTAGTTGGCACTTCCCTGTATAAGTTGTATCATTTCCCACTTCTTTTCCAGGGGTGAAGCTAACACCTCCACAGCTCATGTACTCCATCTGCCCCCCATTTGGGCTTTAAAGGGTCTGGTAAAAATTGGAGATAAAATTTCTAATTGATCTCTTATAGTAAGTTACAATACCATTAGCATACAAACAAAAATGTACTTGACTAGAAAAGAATTTGCCTGAACCTCTTTAAAATCTGCCTATGCTTTTATGGTACTAAAACACATGATTTAGTTTGGCATTGAGTCTCTGTGACAAGAGGTTGGGTGAAAATCCCTAAAATCTTTGGTGCGGGTCTATAGTGCATTGCTTCTCTTACTGGTATTCAATGCAAACTGGTTTTAAGAGCAAACTGCTTTGGGGTTTGTTAAGTGTGGGAAGAATAAAACAAATCTTTCTCTGTGCAAATAAGTTTGTTTAACTGTTATACAAAATTATGCAGATTTATTTACTGATACTATTCTTATGTGTTTATATGCATTGTGAATCTCCGAGAGGGAGACTTCATTAGGCAGTGTTTCCTGAGCTTGTGTGAACATGTCTACCCCTTCTTGGAACACAGTCTATGGCAGCCTGCTCTATCAAATGGCCTTTGGATAGTTTGTAATTCTGTCTACTGGGCAGTAAAATTTAAGCCCTGCCCTTCTGAACTGTTGAAGAGCCAACTTATAAATGCCTGATCAAATATCCATGAGAGTATAATCAATACCAAATACATTACTGTACTTATCCAAGTTTCTCTGCTATAATTTAAACTTTTCTATTCTGCTCATATAAAGACCTCTCCCAAATTAATGATGCCATAAATCATTAGAGAAAAGCATACTCTGCCTGGATTATTATAATGTGGCATATTTTCCCAGTATTTTAGAGAAAGGCAGAGATTGGGACCCTTATTAGACATTTTGTCAGTGATGCAGCTGCCTCTGCCTTTGCAAATGTCGTTCCCTCAGTCTTTCGTATTATAATTCAGGGTTCCGGACAGAGACTTGATGTGAAAACCCAGGGAAAGGGACGTAGGGGAGTTACTGGCTCCCAGATTGAGCAAAGCAGGCAAAGGCAGGAGTACAAGTGGGACCAGGCCTGGAACAGAGCAGGACTCTCTCCAGCTGCCCCTGGTCTGCACTTCTGTGTGCCTCTTGGCTGTGTTCTTTTCTTCTGCAGCTGCACTTCTTCCACGTGGCCTTTGTTGTGGCCTTTTTGCCTGACGTTGTCCTTGCTTCCCCATCAGAGTCCAAGATTCTATTCTTTTCCTTCTAATTTAGAAAATCATGAAGGAGTCTGATGACCAGCCATCTTGGATCATTTGCCACCTAGACAATGGCGATGGCCCTGCATGGGACCACTTAGAAGATGGCAGTTCCTTGTTAGAGCATCCTGTGCACAAGTCGGGGAGAAGGGCCACACTTTCCAAGAGGGAGGGTGCGGTGCTCATCAGAAGCAAGGGAATAATAAACGTCCTCTTCAAAAGCCTGCCTCCTTCTTTAATGGCTAACTCTGTCTCCTTTCCAGGCCTCACCGCATGGGTCCTAGAAGCTGTCCCCACTTTACTCACCCAGAGCCCAGACATTCTGATATCTTGGGAGAAGTCAGTGGGTGAAAGCAAAAGGACACAGGCGCATGAGCAGAGCAAACTGCTTATGTCGCTCACATACTTAAGGTCAGTTATGTTTCAGGGAGCCTCCTCTGTGGTATTGGTGTATGCAAAACAGGAACATCTGTCCTTTAACTTTGCTACTTGCAAGGGAATCAGTTTATTAAGGGTGATTTGTGTCTGTCTGGGATGATTTCTTGAAATTCTTCCAGGCCAGGGATTCTGATAATTGTCCTTGTTCCTGATGTCCCAGCACTTGTGACATTTAAACTCAGTTCCAAATTAGTCCCTTCTCTCTCCTTCCGGAGGAATGAAGAGGAGAAGGGGGAGGAGAGATGATGCTTCTGTGGCTTTTCTTCTATCTGAACATTGCCAATGTGGCTCTTCCATAATTTCATTGAAATTTTAAGCATAATGATTCTGCCACCACTAAAACTTTGTTAGCCTTACTTGCTATCTATGGCTGGACTAGACTTGTATAATTATAACAGATTAAGAAAGAGAGTTGTGAGTTACATTTGATAAGGTCTCATTTGATAAAGTAATACACAAATAAGATGTATTTTACATTTTATTTCTACTGATGCCTATAGCATGATGATATCAGTGAATCATAAAATTTCAGAGGATTTAGAGCTATGTGAAATTTAGAAATCACCTGAATCTACCACCTTTTTTAAAGATGAGAAAGTCCGGGCGCCTGGATGGCTCAGTGGGTTGAGCATCTGACTCTTGATTTTGGTTCGTGTCATGATCTCAGAGTTGTGAAATTGAGCCCTATGTCAGGCTCTGTGGAATTCTCTCTGTCCCTCTCCCTCTGTTCCCCCTTTTCTCTCAAAAAATAGAATAAATAAATAAAATTAAATTGAAAAAATACAATAAAGATGGGAAAACAGATGCCCAGGCTGGTGAGACACCAGAATTGGTTGAAGAAGTAGGCATCTTAGCTCTTTCCAGGCTAAGGATTTTTCTAGTAAATATTGATGCTTCTTACATCTTAAATCAAGTGGGTTATTAGAAAACTATGTTTCACTAATTTGTTTAGATTAATCTGTGTACAGAAGTGTAGATCAGTAGGTTTCAAACTCATGGTAGTAACTGTAGAAATAGTGTTAAAAAAAGAGTCAGCCCCAGGGTTTTCTCTTTTGAAATTATTTGATTTCAAACAGTATTATGTCTCTTTTTTTCTCTCCTCCCCACTTTCTCCTCTTTTGCTTTTATTCGTCCTCTGTTGCGATGATCATTTTAGGTTGTTGTTATGCATCTTGGTACCTGATTGCCTGAAATTAAACATATTTCCCCAAGAAATGTACTTTTGTTTTCAAAAAGACTTTTGTTTAATTTAGGGAGAGTGAATAAATTCACAGAGCAAGATTTGTCAATAATGAATGAAAATCACAGAAGCTTGACATGGAAACGTCTCTCATTCATTTTAAAGCTGTAGTGGACTTTTAAAGGAGCAGAGCTTATATTTGCTTATATTTTTGTAAGACCTTTTATAGTTTGTGAAGCACTTTCATACATATAAAATCTTATTTGATTAGGGTTACCAACAAACAAAAACCCACTTATGTTTGAATTCCTATAGATACAAAATAAGTTTTTTATATATAAGCATGTTCCAAATATTGCATGAGGCATACTTATACTAAAAAGTATTCTTTGTGTATGTGGAATTCAAATTTAACTAACTATCCTGCATTTTATTTGACAAAGCTATATTTGATCCTCTGATAATTCTGTGAAGTTAGTAAGATACTGTCCCCATTATCCAAATGAGGACCTTAAATATGAGTGGTCTCCTATGTGTCAGATCCTGGGCTATTCTTGAGCATGACATGATGCATAATTCATAGGTCCTGCCTTTAAGGCTATTCCAGTCAAATTATCAAGAAACAAGTCATCAGTGTGATGTATGTCCTAATAGGGGAAAGAATAGAGTACTACAGAATGTGTAAAGGACACCTAACCCATTATTGGCAAATCAGAAGGTTTCCTATGGTGGTGACATACATTTTGAATCCTGAATGCTGAGTAAGAATTAGGACCAGATGAGTTTGGGGAAGGAAGAAAGGAAGAGGAAAAAGTTATGGTATCATTTAAGGAATTTCACGTTGTTCAGTACGACTGGCTGGAGGATATATTTTGAGTTGGTGATAGGTGAAGCTAGAGAGGTGAGCAAGAGTCAACTCATGGATTGATATATGTATGCAAGTTTTTCTTTTTCTTTGGGGTAACAGTTATCCTTCAAGGTGAGATGAAATGATCCAATTTGAGTTTTATTGTGATCACCATATTGCAACTAGGACAATGGCTTGGAAGGGACAAGACTTAAGGGAAATTATTCATTGGAAGACCCACAGTAACTTGGGTGACAAATGAAGGTGTTGAGAACTAAGATAATGGCCATCAGGATGTGGAGAAATCAGTCTTTGGGGGAGATATCAGGAAGCTGAATCAACAGAAATTGATTATTTACAGGGCTTGGTGTATGAGGGAGAGAACTAGATGAAGATTCTGGAAACTGGATGGATGAGTGACATCATTTGCTGATGTAGGGAATGATGTCATATAGGAGGGGAAGAATACTTTTCAGTTTGGGATATATTCAGTCTGATGTGTCTGTAGGGCTTCCAAGGAGAGATATTAAGGAAGATATATATATAAACATTAAACCTAGAAGAGAGATCTGGGCTGAAGAGTCCTTATGATTTATTATTCATGAGCTTATTAGAGCTACGTGTTGAAATAATAGGTGAGAATGAGATCACCTAGGGAATGTTTGGAGTCAAAATAGTGCTTTTCAGACAGAATCTCCAGGGAAAAATCAACATTCAAGAAGCAAAATGCACAGAGGAAGCTGACAGTGCAACAGCCTCTGCAAAGGAAACTAAATGGGAATGTCTAAGCCAACAGAAAAACTAAGGAAGAAGATGTAGAGGTCCAACCTGTCAAAAGCTGAGGACAAATATAGTAAAATGGTAACTGAAAAAAAAAAAGTTCCAACTTTAGTCCTACAATGAAAATGGTTGATGAATCTTGGTTTAATGAGGAGGACTGGCTCATAAAATAAGGTACATCATACCTACAGGAGTTGAGGTGAACTGTACTACAGGTGAGATCCACTTGCAAATAGAGTGTGAGTTTAGGAAGACCAGGATAGGCCACGATACTTGCTTCATTCTGTTCTTTGGAGCATTAATATGGTGAGAAGCTTCCTTAAAAAAATCTGTAGCAAAATAAGTTTGGGAAATATTACATGTTATGTTAACATATTTAATATTCTGAGAAGTTCTGAAGCAATAAAACCTGCCTAATTTTGCTTATCCTAGAGTTTCCAATATAGTTTTTTTCATGTAGTAACAATGTGATGGAATAGTTTAGGAAATTCTGTGCTAGTGGACATGAGGCAGTGGATGCAGAAATGAACAGGATTGTCTTTAGAAATATATAAAATACTGATAGACTTTTAGCTGTAGTTATTTTGAAAGGTTTAATTTTGACAAGTTCTGCAGATTAACCAATAAAGTGATTTCCTCTCCCCCCGCCAATGAAAGTTGGAAAAAACAAAGCAAAACACTTAAGAATGGTGTTATTTTAAATGATAAAAGAGTCAAACTATATTATGAATCATAGAAAAAGAAAATATAAATCAACTGTAATCCCACCACTCAGATATAATCATTGTTAAAACATTTCATATATGTATGCTGAAAAAATAATAATGAGAACATGTCATTCATATTGTTTGGGATCTAGATTCTTCCCACCCCCCATCAAAAAGGGCCCCCCATGTGCCAAGAGACCTTTAGAAACCCTGGAATTGTGTATTGTGGAACTTCCTGGTCATACATCATGTGATCATTTTTCTTTATTCTGGAAGGGTTTGATTGATAAACCAATTCATCTGTTTCTAGAACTTGGGCTTTGCTATTTTATGAGGTAGTTTGTACACGTTACAATTACGAGGGATTCAAAAGCCTAAAATATTCTGCAAAATTCTAATGTCTCTTGTCCTTTGTCCAGGAAACTTATATACATTCTTGCTATTTTGTAACATTTTGTTTAGAGAATAGCAATGACCTGGTTGTCCATGGACAACGACTTTGCTGGTGGTGAGAGATGTGCTCCCCTGGCTAAGAGTTTTGACAAAAAATTAAGAATCTCCTCCAAAGAGGAGTGAGAAACATGCATGCAAATATGTGTTCTGAATGTTGATTTCAGCCCTATGTGTATTTAAAAAATAGTGAGGTTGGCAAAGAAAAGACTAACGCTACCTAAAGCACATGGGCATCTTTTTAATTCTCCACATAGAGACCAACACTGTCTTAAAATTTCTAGGGATTTCATTTTAGAGAGTGATTTTTATTTTTTATTTATTTTTTTGATTTTTTAAAAACTTGTTTATTTGACAGAGAGAGACACAGCGGAAGAGGGAACACAAGTGAGGGAGAGGGAGAAGCAGGCCTCCCGCCGAGCAGGGAACCTGATATGGGGCTCTGTCCCAGGACCCTGGGATCATGACTTGAGCTGAAGGCAGACGCTTAATGACTGAGCCACCCAGGCGCCCCATTTTAGAGAATGGTTTTTAGCTTATTTAATAAATTCCTTCTTATTAGCATTTGAGGAGTTATAGTTGCTCATCGATGTATATGGTACAATCCCCAAATTCTTTTACACAATATATACTCAGACATATACAATCAAATTGCACCACACACACACACACACACATGAACAATCTTTTCATGTGGTTCTATTGTTTTTCTCTCTTGGTGTAAGTTTCAGAAGCAGGAATGTTGGGTGAATGGGAATGTACACCTAAAATTGAAAATCATATGTAATGCCAAATGGCTTTCCTGAAGGGCTGTACCAATCTAAACATCTAATAGCAGTGGATATTATTAAGTGCTTTAATATTTGCTAATATAAGTAAGGTCAAATTTTCTTAATTTTTATTTCTTTGATTAATAATAAATTTGAACATCTTTTCCCATGTCAGTAGACTATATATTTTCATTTACTTCTTTTGGAATTCCTCATATGTGTGTTCCTTGACCATTTTTCTATTGCTATGTTTGTCTTCTTATTATTGATTTTTAAAAGCTCTTATATTAGAGATACTACTCCTCTATTATATATGCTCCAAATATTTTTGCTGTTTTTCCATTTTCTTGTAACTTTGTTGCTAATTATGTTTACTGTGGTAGTCAGATCTATCCATCATTCCTTTATTGTTTATGGTCTTGACATTTTGCTTTAAAAATTTTTTGACATCCCACATTTACACTTATAAAGTATTTACCTAAATTTCCTTCTAGGGTTTTTGTTTCTTATGTTTTTGACCATTGCATATTGTACAGAACAGACACTGTCAGCCGTCCTTCAGCTTCACCCAATGCCCAGCTTCATCAGGTGTAGCAAAGGCGACAGATGGGGATAAGGTTTGGAGGCGTCAGTTTGACTTAACACATTGTTCAAACAAAAATAAATAAGAGTGTTTTTGCATGTTTGGTTATCATTTTGGTGCAGTCAAGTCAAAATATTCATGTTTAAAAGGGTAGGTCAATTCAGTTGCCAAAATGTATTCATGGTAGACAGAGGCATAACTTTTTCCTAAGGAAATTTTTATAATTTTTTATTATCAAATTTATGAAGCAACGAATGTAAATTTTCCCTCCTACATTTGAATCTCACAAATGACTTTCAGCGTTCTTGAAGGCCCACAACACTACTATTTTGCATTGTTATACTGGAGAAAATCAGAGACACACATTCTGTTTGCCAGAAAATCTCTGCTGGGTACATGGGAAGAATTAGCTCATAAGTGTGATGACAATAGTAGACATCTGTTATTTTGGCTTGCTCACCGTTTCTTCCTTCCTCAGTACCAGCACACCAATTTTCTTTTGGAAAATATCCTCTCCTTAACTCTGTGTAGTCCTATGGGAGCTCTGTGTCCCGAGGCACTCCCTCAGGGGCAGGTTTATGACAGAATGGCCAATTAGATCACATGTTCCTCCCCCTTGGTCCTAGTGATTTGACCAATGATAGTCATGTGATCAAAAACTAGGTTAAGTTTTCCCTATGATTTGATCTCTGAGCCCTTGTGTCGGGGTGGAGGGGAAGGGTCCCATTTTCTTTTGGTTCATAAACTCTATTGAAAATATAAGTTGGTACTTATTGAAGTCATGTTCTTTGCTTTTTCTGTAAAAAAATGAAGTCAGCATGCAAAGAAGCAGAGAAAGATGAGGTGGAGGAGTGAAATCAGTACTAAACCTTCAGCTCTTAGATGCGTACCTAATACATTAGCTCCTCCCCCTTTTTTTAAAGCTATGTTGAATTGTCCTTGATTTTTGTCACTTGCAACTAAAAGATTGTTGATTAATATCACAGTAAAGTCATAGCCTTTCAACTGCTGAAGATTATTATTGTTGAATAGATGTTGATGGCTAGATTTTATAGTTTGGTTTTAATCTAGAAACAGGGTATAACATGAGAAAGAACATGGCTTTGAAACAATGAGACAACACTCTGATTTCCTAATAAAAGGGCCTGAGAATTATTTTCAGATTTGCTACTGACTAATTGCATAACTCTTTTCTGAAAATCGCTGCATGATGAAAGAATGATATTGAAGTGATGTTAGGAAGTCACTAGACAGTTCTCCCTCATAGTCTCTTCAAATGAACAGCTGTTTAAGATGCACACTGTCAAGCACAGTTGTTGTGATAGAGATTGATTCAGTGATTCCAAATGTCTGGAATTCCCTAAAGAATATGGCCATGTAATAGCTAGTGTCATTGCCCTCAGTTTAAGTAATTTATTTAGAGGTGGGTTTGTAGTGCTGGGTTACCCTGACTGACTTACTACGTAGGGCACAGAAACCAGAGTGTTACTCCTTATTACCTTGGTGATTTTTGAATACCAGATACTTTGTAATATTCAAGCACTAGTCTTTTTTTTAAAATTTTTTTATTCTTATGTTAATCCCCATACATACATACATCATTAGTTTTAGATGTAGTGTTCCATGATTCATTGGTTTCAAGCACTAGTCTTTTAACATCTAAGTAGCATGCACTACTACTTTAAGGTGTTAACGGTGGCTTTCAAAAGGAAAATTCTTCAATCTTGTTATCTTTTTTACATGATATATTTCTAACTTTAAAAAAAAGGCGTGTAAAAATTCAAGTAATTGAACAGCGTGGATGGCAAATCCCTCCCTCCCTTCCTCTCTCCCTCTCTCTGTCTCTTTCTTTCTTTCTTTTAAAAAAACCATAGCAATTTGGCTGTGGTGCTGGCTGTACAGCTGTTTTCAGCTACCGTCGGTGTTTTATTCTCTTTTTCATTGCTTCATTGTTGCTTCACTATCCTCATAAACACTTTTCTTCTCATAGGGTATACATTATCCTAGCACATCAGTTCACAAGTGTAGACTAATAGAGAATAGAGAAGATGAGTTTATGACATCTGCTTTGTCTTTTCCCACATCTTTTAACCAAATAACTGAATGGTTTCGGTTACATTTCTCAGAAACTTTATGTTTAACTTGGCAATAACGTGTTCGAAACAGAAGTGGAAGGGGAGGGGAAGAATGATGACGTAAGAAAGGGTTTGCGGCAGAAGAATTGGAATGGCTGTGACATTATCTTCCTTAAAAATTTTTATTGAAACATAAAAAAATTAAATGAATTGGTTCATTAATTTTCACATATGTATGTATCCACATAGCTACAACCCAGATCAATATTTAGAATATTTCCAGCACTTCAGAAGTCTTCCTCCTTTTCCCTCCAAGTCAGTATCCCTCTCAATGGTGACCATTATTCTGATCTTTATCATCAAGGAATGGGGGGTGCTGTTCTTGAACTTCCATAAGTGGAATCATGTAGTATATGCCTTTTGTTTATTTGGCTACTTATATTCAATATTTTGTCTGTGAGATTCATAATTGTTGTTGACTGAGTTAATAATTTTCTTTTTAAGAATATACCACAATTTGCTTCAGTTGTAAGAAAATACTGCAATTAGGCAAACCCATAGAGACAGAAGTAGATTAGTGATTGCTTGGGACTAAAGGTGATTACAGGGATTAATGGTGAAAGAACATGTGGGATCTTACTGGAGTAATGAAAACGTTGTAAAATTAGATAATGGAGATAATTGCACAACTTTGTGAATTTCCTAAAAATCACTGAATTGAGTGTTTTGTTATATTGTTAATCTTTAAAAAATAAGGAACCCAGGATGACCACACTTACCACCCATATTTGAAAAATAATAGCAACCTATCACTTGATTTAGGTATTTTCCTTTTTTAAAAATGAAACTCTATAGATGCAATTTAAATTTAATCTTCCACAAACTTACTGCTTTCTCTTCTTTTCCAGAAGTTTCTACTGTCATGAAATTGGTGTATATTCTTCCTGTTTATGTTTTCATATATATATATATAAATGTATATTATGCATATACGTAATACATGCATATATTCATAATCTGTATATAGTGTGCTTATGTAATGAAATAATGATTCATAAGCCTTATTCATTGGTACCTAGCATACAGTAGATATTCATTGAATATGTGAAATAAATGTATTTAGAATAACAGTTAGTTTTTAGATTGCAAGAGGCAAAAAACTTGGCAAACAGGAAGACAGGAAGAGAAACAAAAGCTATAATCTCTTCTAATCTCACCATTTGAACACGACTCTTATTAAATTTTTGTCATGTTTTTCTTCTAATTGCTCACACATATATGTGAAGCTGCCTGGGCCTTCTGGATACCCTAGTAGTCTTTAAACTTTAGCAACCTCCCTTAGCCCTCATGATTGATTAACTAACCTTTCTTTGTATATCTATAGATCATGCATTCTTTCCTAGAAAGAATAGAGCACAACCCCCAAGCATTAAGGAACCAGACCTCCTTACTCAACCCCTGGGCACTAAGGAACCAGACCCCTTTGCATAACCGTCTAGCGCTGAGATAAGGACTGTAGCTGGCACCACTGTGTCTGCACGTAATCAAGGAATGTTATGGACCACTGCACTCCCTTTACTGATTAATTGCCCTAAGCCCCTTTAAAAGCCCCTGGGCCATGCAGAAACCTCAGAGCTGGCCTTTGTACAAGAGTCTACCTTCTCCCCGTGTGGCCAGCCTCCTAAGTAAAGTTCATATTCCTTTCCAATCAAAACTTGCCTCTTGAGTCTTCGCCTTTTGAGCGATAGGCAGTCGAACTTGGGGCTTCCATAATATATATACATACATGTATATGTATTTTTATACATGTATGCTGAATATATTTCTTTATTGCCTACTTTAAAAATTAATAATGTATGATTTAATATTTGTTTTTTGTCTCCTCTGTGTCAGAAACTTCTACTGAGCACTTTATATACATTATTTCATTGAAACATACTGTGACTACATTTATCTACAACATGATTTGTGGTTATTGCATGGCATCCTAGTGTATGGATTAATCATAATTTACTTTAATAACCCGCCATTCTTAAACATTAGTTTGTTTCCAAATTTTCACTTTTCTAAGTAAAAAATCTAAGAAATTCCTTATAAGAAATTTCTTACATGTATATGCAATTTATATAAATATAAATTTGTTTATATGTTTATATATGGTATATATGCAATTTATATATATATAAATTTGTTTATATGTTTATATATGGTATATATGCAATTTATATATGGTATATCCTGAGTAAATAATCACTGATTATTTACTCAGGATAAAGCCAAGGAATAGATACATTTTAGAATTTTGTGATTTGTTTTACCAAAATAAACTTCAGAAAAGTTGTACCCTTTTAGACTCTCACCAGTAGAATAGTAGACCAGCTTAAGACAAAGAAGTAGGTTTTGTCTCAGTATAGGAAATGACATTTTCACAAAATAGCTGTCCTAGAGAGATTCAGGCAGATGTTGAATGAGTATCTGTTGTGGATGCTGGAAAGGAGGCTAATATTGGGTGGCATTTGATTTAGATAAATTCTAATGACCTTTTCAACTCTCAAATTTGTAAAATCCTATTTCCTGTTCCTCTTTCCTCACTGTTTAATTCTCTCAAAACGTTTTAATAAAGACTTGTTGATCTTAATGCCAAGATTACCTTCTGGTTTCTATTTATAATTCTCATTAGGTCTTATGTTTGATTTTCCAAGTAACTAAAATGACATCTTTTCATTGTTTTCTTCATGACTAAATTATTTATAAAAACGGCATTAGCATTGTATCCATAAGAATGGCCCCATGGGAAGAATTCTTTTTAAAATTAATTTTGGCACCTTGATAAAACCACTCTTAGTGTGTGTGTGTGTGTGCGCGCGCGCGCACGCTGGGAAATGGAATATATGTAATCCCTGCAAGACTAGAATCTCCGTGAGAAAGTTTTCTCAAGTGTTCATAAGGAGAATACAAATCTCAATAATAAAATAGGAAAATAATGTACTAAAATGAACATGGTAAGTGTATTTTCACTGTGGTTTTACACTAAAGTCTTCTAAGATCAGCATGGTTACTGGTATTTTAGGCTAATGTAAGACAAAATGTTTAATCAAAAGACTGACTATTTCATAATTAAATCACCATTGAGCATAGTAGTAGTAGTGGGGTTCATTTTGTGAAAATTATTGACGTGGATATTGTGCTGCAATATCATGCATGTATAAAAAGTACAACGTAAGTTCTTTGTCTTTGAACACTGTATAATCAATATTCTATTACCACAGTGCTGGTTTTGCTGCATTGTAGCTGAATTAGTGTGTCAGGTATAGAAATGCTTAAACCAGACATTTAAGTAACAGGGATGATACAAGAATTCTAATGATTTCCTCACCTATTTATGAATTTTCTTTTATCCCCAGTGCTTTTAGAAATACCTCTCAATTTAAAAGTCATTAAGAGATTTATAAATATGTAAAGGAATGTGTTAATTTGTATTATTATAAATGAAATTGTGTGGCAAAAATCACATTTTAGTAACAGCAATGACATTTATACAGAGTCTTATAGTTGATATTCAGTGGGTGTTAATTCTCAACTTGGCATAAATATAAAACCTTAAAAGTATAGAAATATACCACAAGAGACTCTTAATCTTAGGAAACAAACAGAGTTGCTGGAGGGGAGGGGGGTGGGAGGATGGGGTAACTTGGTGATGGATATTGGGGAGGGTATGTGTTGTAAATGAGCACTGGGTATTATATAAGACTGATGAACCACAGACCTGTACCCCTGAGACAAATAATACATTATATGTTAATTAATTGAATTTAAATTAAAAAATAAATTAAAAAAGAAAAAAGTATAGAAATATAGGATATTTTAAAATATGTAAATGAAATATGGAAATACTATTGAAATATTAATAAAGTTACATAATAAATAAGGTATCTAAAGTATAGGGTACTGTAGGATCTTTTAACTGGAAATTCACTAGGAGAAAGAGAAAATATAGTAGCATATGTATTTTATGACAGTATCTAACATGCTACCTTCAAAAATGCATGGAAGCTAATGCAAACACTTTGAACTTATCCTGAGTGGTGTTATAACATTCTAATAATACTTTTTGTTAAAATAAAGTCCAATTTATTGAGATCTTTTTATATGTATATTCATTTTTATTTATTAGTAGGAATTGATATATTTAAGGATATATTTTTCTGATAGCTTTTTCAGCATTTTTAGTAGGCTTCCAAAATATGTTCTCTTATTCTCTAAAGTGCACAAAAAATCTAGAACATTCCTCTCACGAATCAGTAAAGTACGCACTCCATGGTTAACATAAAACTCCTTTATTGTGATTGTTTGGGGGATAATGACATAACCTTTAGGGAATAAACTGCTTTTGAAAGATTAAAATGAAAACAATGACAACTTCTTCCAAGAATAAAATAAATACAAGAATTTGCACAAACATAACCAGTGAACGCATGGATAAGTTAGAGGGTGAAAAATGCCTTGTGATCAGGTGAAGGCTTAAGCATTGGGTGAGCATTGGAGAAATGGGTCGCAAGAAGTACTTGCAATACAAAACAGTGAATTTAGATTTTGATAGAGTGTGCCAGTGAGGCTGCATTAACGTGACTGCTTCAAAATAGAAATGTCAAAATCCGCACATCATGAGGTTGCTGTGGGAATGCAGGAGTGCCAGCCTGACCTGTCCAGAGTGTGGGTTCAATTGTGATTCTCCTTTAACTACAAGGTATCAGATAAATAAGCCTTTGAAACTGATTCCATGGAGTTGAGAATATGCGTTTCTGCTTGGTGGCAGAGGCATCCAAATGCCTGGCATAATGTATCAGTAACTTTCCAAAATTTTTTCCCAGAGTGATGTCAATGCAATCTCTCAAATGAACATTTTCATCTGTCCACTGTTTTGGGTGATCATGGTTGCCATGTCAGTGTGACTAGGGAGGAGAGGAAGGAGTGGAAGGAATGGAAAGGACAAACCATTTGCAGTTCATAAATACTTGAATTTAAAAAGTACTTGGGCGGGGGGATGGGTTAAATGGATGATGGTTATTAAGGAGGGCATTTATGATGAGCACTGGGTGTTGTATTTAAGTGATGAATCACTGAATTCTACTCCTGAAACCAGTATTACAGTATATGTTAACTAGATGGAATGTAAATAAAAACTTAAAAGAAAAAAAAAAAAGTACCAAATGCCAGCCATTGTGACTGCCTTACAACACCTCACATTCAATCCTATCCCAAAAAATTACCCCAACTTTCATTACCCATGAAGGGAGAAAGAGGACTCAAACCAATTATTAGCAACACAGACTCACCCATTCTATGTGGCCTAAGCTTTATTATTTGAAACACTTAAAACCAGGCTCAGCAGAGTATAAAAGATTCCTTGGTATGAAACAAACCTGTATTAGTAGGGGGTGAATAAGAGGATAAAATAGGTGGGTCCTCTTCTCTTTTCTGATCCTGCTCTTGGGATCCCTAATGCTGTTCTGTTGGAAAATTAAATTAATACTTTCAGGTAGGAGAAAGGTTGGGTTAGAGTTTTTCTTTATGATAAATTACTTTGGGGGATTTGCTCTGTGACAAAGCTTAATTATTTTTCCTTAAAAAATTCTCTCTAGCATTCTAGCCCCAGGGAGAGAATTTAACAAAGGAGGGTAAATTTTGGGAGATTACATAGAAGGTCCCCCAAATATATGTAATGAATATGGAGTTGCTGAGCAAAGAACATTCTTTTACCTCCTAGTTAAAAAGTCAAGATTTTCTTTTTTACTCAAATGACAACTAATTTTTTTCCATGGTTAAAATCCTCTAATGTGTTAACCCACCACTCTACCCTCCTCTTCACAGACATGTCCCACCTTTGCAGTTGGTATCTTTCCTCATTTTTTAAGGACTTCAGGTGACAATGGTGAGGCAAGATGGTGTTGAGGAAAGGCCTGGGTGCGGGTCTAGGTATGACCACTTATTGACTGGTAAATTAAAGCAAGTGAGTGAACCCCCTGGGTCTCAGTTTCTCCATGTCCAAAAATGGAGATTTACTTCAGAGTTCTATTTTGTGAGGAATAAATGAGGTAATGCATGTAAGAGATGTTGGTGAATTATAACATGATGTTAATTATTATTGCAGAACAGGAATTGAAATGATGGTGTGGACTTAGAACTCTTTTTAGGTGGGCAGGGTTAGAAACAGTTTATAAAATTAAGTCCTTGAGTGGCATGGATTCCAGGTTTAAAAAAAAGCAACCCAAAAACCGTTTAAGACTGGTTAAACATAGTTCCAAATATTGTAAAATTCCCAGTATCTATTCTGCTATTAGAATAAAAGTTGAACATTTTTTAAAAATAGAAATTTTAGGTAGAAATTAAATTACCTACAGATTTCAGATCCAATTCTTTTAATTCTTTAAAAAAATGTGTTTATTCCTGTCATTCCTCCACTTCATCCATCCATCCATCCATTCCCATACATCAAATACTGTCAGCAGATCCTGGGAGGCATACTGAGTTTAGAAAAGAGTGAAGGAGAAAGTACCTTGGATTGGCAGCAAAATTACTTCAGTCTCTGTTGTAGCCTCATAGCTTTGGCCTCTCTGCACCTGGCTTACCCACCCACCTTTCCCACTCATCCTCTCTCTTCATTGAGCTAATTCTAATCCTTTCTCAAGGACCACCTCAATTCTCTCTCCCCCACTGAGGTAATCAGTGGTGACTCTAGCCCTTAACACTTTCTTCTTCTTGCACTTACTTCTAAAACTTCTCATTTTATACTTATGTGCTCCTCCGGGTGGGTAGCAATGATTTATTATGTACTTGAGTTTGCCCCATCCATCCATCCATCCCACAAATACGTATTAAGCACAGTTATGTGCCGGATATTGAACTAGATAGTAAGTATATAATGTAGTCATAACACCTACCCTTGTGGATCTTACATTCTCATCTATAGTCTCCTAAGTGAGAATATTGCTCTGTGAAGGTAGGGACTATGTCTCAGCATGGAATCATGGAATTTGGAACTGAGATACAAGACATGTAGATCTATTCATCTATAACCATCCAATTTATTTTTTTTTTAAGATTTTTTAAATTTATTCATTGGAGAGAGAGACAGGGACAGAGAGAGCACAAGCAGGGGGAGAGGCAGAGGAAGAGGGAGCTGAGCTGGGAGCCGGGCATGGGGCTCGATCCCAGGACCTAGAGATCACGACCTGAGCAGAAGGCAGACACCCAACCATCTGAGCCACCCAGATGCCCCAACCATTCAATTTCTGTTTTAAGCCTTTTTCTGCCAGGGTGGCAGAAACTAAATGCCAGTGATTTCAGAGATTTCTTCTCCTGTGGACCTGGAGTTATGTCAGAGTTGCAGAGAATTTAACTTGAGCTAAGAGGGTGGGGTGGGGAGGGAGTGTGCTGCAGGTTCCTGCTGTCATCTGGCCACACAGGCATCTGCTGAAATGGCCTTTGCTCCATCAGCCGCTTGGTCAGTGGTCTGCCTGTTGGCCTGGAAATTTCTTTTGTTCTTACCCACATGACTCCAGAATATCAGGCAGCTCTCTTTTCTGCCTCTGTGCCACTCCTTGGTACCGAGTGTTCATTTTATGTCTCTTCTACCACCCAGAGAGACTGGAAACTCACAGGCTGCTTAAGATCCTATCTGTCTAGACATACTAACAGACGGCCATTTATTTTTTGGGTCCTGCTTCCTTTCTGGGGATCTACTTGGAACTTGATGCACAGATCTCTGTCTCTCTCATCAATGTTACTGATGTATAATTGACAAAAAATAAACCATGTATATTTAAAATGTACAATTTGAGGGACACCTGGGTAGCTCAGTCGGTTGGGCATCTGACTCTTGACTTTGGCTCTGGTCGTGATATTGGGGTCGTGGGGTTGAGCCCTACATCGGGCTCCACGCCCAGTGCATGAGGTTCTCTCTCTCCCTCCTCTGCTCTCTCTCTAAAAAAGTATACGATTTGATATTTTCTGCTGTATGCGTGTATCCATGGAACCATTGCCACAATTGGTCCAGACAATGGAAACATCCCTTACCCCTGAAATTTCCTGTGCCACTCTGTACTCCCACAATATATCCTTTTGTCCCTCTCTTCTCTTGGACCTCAAAAGCCTCTATTAGGACTGGCTTGGAAAGCAGGTTTGGGGCCCCCTCTCTGGGAAGCACCATTCCTATACTCTCCTTGCTTTCCTTCTGATTCTATTCTCTTGCTCAAGACAAGGAAGCCTTTTCTCTAACTGAGGGGGCGTGAGTGGGAGGAAGCCTTGGCCTTTTTCATCATGTTTTCTCTGAAATCTGTGATATATGCTGTGAAGGCCTCGCTTATAGAAACACAGAAACCAGGAAAGGACCGTATTTTTTTCTTTCTGTTCTTAGATCACTCCTCTGAGGAAATGATACATATCTTGCAGCTGCTTGCATGGCTGATTGAAGAGTGGGTGAGAAGAGAAGGTAAAGGGAGAGGAAAATATTGGGGAGAGGGAACATCAGCTAATGTTTCAAAAATACTCTGACATAGGTCCATAAAGGATATTTTATTTTATTCCCCTTACAAGACTGTACACAGTAGTAAGCAATTAATTCCTGTTCAGTGATTGATCCTAGTGACTTGGACATCCATAGGAGCTGTGTAGGTGGTATTCTGCCCAATGAGGTGAGAAGAATAAACTTGAGAAAAGAGGTCAGTGGTTTTTTTTAAAAGGTACAACTTACTGGGTTTGAATTAGAAAAAATAAAAACAGTGTTTTATCTTTCTTTAATGAGGATGATTAAATACAGTAAAATGGTTGGGTTGGATAGGACAAACTCTCTGATGTTCCTTCTCTCCAATGGACCATATTTCCTAGGCATAACTGACAAGGTAAATTATATGACCCCCAGAATGGTTAATTTTTTGTTTTGTTGCTCTATGGAGTAAATGAAGTATATGTGCATTTTAATATTGGCTGTAAGGAAATCTGTACAATCGTTCTAGAAAGGAATTTATAATAATAAATAATTATTATAGTAATAGAAGCCTTACCAGTTGCCAGGACTAGAAAACTAATAACAGCAACCGTACTATTATTAAGTGCTCCCCATCTGCCAGGCTGTGTATTGTTTTATATGTATTAATTCATTTTTGTCTTGCAATTACTGCAGTGAAATAGGCACTAATATTTTTTCCATTCTAGAGATGAGGAAACTAAAACATAGAGACATTAAGCCATGATCACACAATTAGTCCTTGCTGGAATCAGGATTCAAAGCAGGTAGATTTATGCTTTTAGCCACTGTGCTTTATGCATATATATTGTTTAATCCTCCTAGGATAGCTCCTCAGGAGATAGTATTCCTGCTTCACAGGTGAGAAAAGAGTGTCAGAGAAGTTAAATATGTCCAAGAATATAAATCTCATCACTTTGATGGATTCAGGACTCAGTCCATGGTGTGGCTAACTTTAAAATCAATGCTATTAACCATGATGCTAGAATACCAAGAATGGTAAATGTTATACACTTCTGACTCTGTATTGAGGGAATAATCAGAAATTTTGATAAATTTGAATGTACAAAACATTTATATAAAAGGTAAACAAAAGTATCCTAACTGATCATGGTTAAATAAGTTATGTATATATGTAATATTATGGAATTATTAAAATTATGTTTACGAAGACTTTTAAAAAATATTTCATTCATCAGAGAGAGAGAGCATGTGCACACACACAAGCAGGGGGAGTGGCAGGCAGAGGGAAAAGCAGGCTCCCCGCTGAGCCAGGAGGCTGATGTGAGACTCAGGATCATGACCCAAGCTGAAGGCTGACGCTTAACCGACTGAGTCACCCAGGCATCCCTTACAAAGATTTTTTGATGATATGGAGTATTTAGGTTATAATGATACTTTGATTGAAAAATAAGGTATAAGTTAAATGGTTATGTCATGGCAAATATTTTAAAAAGGGAGCAGAGAAAAAAGAATGGAAGGAAATACATAAAATGTTAATGAAAAATGAAAATTTCTGAATGGTTTGATTATGGATAATTTTAATTTTCTTCTGCATTTTCCATGTCAGTAGAAAATTGGATTTTACAAATGCAAAGGTCAATATTTGAGTTTGGGTTTTTATATTTACTTCAGTATAAATTTTTCACAACACTGCAGTTAGTTCTTTAGGACAAATTTCTAAAGTATTTACCATCAAAAAGCTCTTCCTTTGTGTACTGAAATATAGCAAGTCATTTAAATTTGCTTGTTACAGTGTTTTTATTAGTTAAGTATAGTTCTCTATGTGTGAATCTTCTGTGGAAGCAAATGAAATTTGGTATGTGACCCCTGCACTTTAATAACATTTGATCTACAGCTGACCAAATAGAAAGTGGGCCTCTTTGTTTAGAGAAAAAATAAATTGAATTTTACCCTGTATCAGTTCTACATATAAATTTGTTTCACCAAGAATCAAACATGACAGGTCTTGCTTCA
Organism: Neomonachus schauinslandi; assembly: GCF_002201575.2. Taxonomy (NCBI): domain Eukaryota; kingdom Metazoa; phylum Chordata; class Mammalia; order Carnivora; family Phocidae; genus Neomonachus; species Neomonachus schauinslandi. Next base: position 43,009,715 of record NC_058410.1, on the reverse strand, counting down.
AACCCTAGTGATTGATAAAAGCAGACAAGAAACTTTTGGACTCCTGTGTGAGTTAGAGACATTGCTGGCCCCTTGTCCTAGACCATCAGCCCAAGTCATGCAGCCAAACATCCCCAATTCCAAAACCAGTTGAACTGATAATTTCTGATTATATGTTTATTTTTATTTTATGATTTGGGGAGGTTACTTGCATTTGAAAGTTTAGCACAAACACAAGATTTGTTTAAAGAATAGTTCTGTAGAAAACAATATATTAAGAGCATTGGGCATTTCAAGGTTGGAATTGGGAGGAAGAGCTTTTATATGTGCTTTTATAATACAAAGGCAAAGACACAGAAGACATGATCCTGTCCTGAATTATCCTGGGGAGGAGCATTGCTGGAGGAATGCTATGTGATGGAGCAGATCAAATGACTGAGCAAAAGGCAGGATTCAGAGGGCAGGGCTGAGCGCGGTCCAACAGCACCTCTGCTGCCTGTATAATTATGACATTTCAGTAAATCTATAACGTATTACCTAAAATAAAAAAAGTGTTTAGTTATAGACTGTTTCCAGAAATGAATCATATAGCATCTGGGGAAGTGCCTCTAGAGAGATTAAATCCTCTCTTAGTCATGAGCAGTAGACTGAGTGATAAAACCACATCTGGACAACTACATTTCAAAAGACTCATCCTTTTCTCTTTAATGTCACCAGGTGCTAAGCCAGGTGTTTTACATAAATTATCTCATTTGTTTTCTCTGACAATATACTAAGGCAAGTGTTATGAATCCCATTTTATAGATGAGGAACAAAGGCTTAAACAGTAGGTTGTCCAGTGTCACTCACCTCACACTGAGACTTGACACAAGATCTGCTCAACTCCAGTGCCCTTGCCCTCCCCCCGATAGCACCCACGGGAAAGCAGGGCATGATAGATGAACGAATGGGAGGGGAGTGTGGTGAAGAACTCACAGAGGGTAGTCATTGTGTGGCCAGGAAATAGAAGTAATGAAGTAGACTTATGTGATAAGTTCTATTATTTATAGTGACATAACACAATGAAGAGGTGAAAATGGGATGGGTGTGTAAGGGGTGAAGCTGTCTGGAAGGAATACAATAAGAAAGTAATATATATTATATATATATTTTATGGATAATGTATATAATAGTAAGTTGGAAAGAAGTCCAGATGCTAGCAGGTGGATAGGCAGATCTAGAATAGTATAGATGTGGGCTTAAGGACTTGATTGCTGGCCTAATATCCTCTGATAGATGTAATTTCAAATGCATACAGCTTTATAATAATTTAGCCTTGATTGCCTGTGGTTGGAAGTGAGTTTTTGGGAAGCAAAATGTATTTTCTTCCATGAGAGATGATGGACTCTGAAAAACAAACTGAGGGTTCTAGAGGGGAGGGGGGTGGGAGGATGGGTTAGCCTGGTGATGGGTATTAAAGAGGGCACGTTCTTCATGGAGCACTGGGTGTTATGCACAAACAATGAATCATGGAACACTACATCTAAAACTAATGATGTAATGTATGGGGATTAACATAACAATTAAAAAATAAAAAAAATAAAAGAAAGGAATAAAAAAAAGTATTTTCTTTCCTCTTGGGAGCCTTGTGCACTGCATCAAATAGCCTAAATTAAAGGAATTGCATTGGCTTCTGTGTGTTGATAAAATTACTATTTAAAGCAAGCAGAGGACTTCAATTTTTCAGAAGAGGAGGGAATTAGAGAGAGAAAATCGGTAAGCTGTAACACCTGCACAGAATCTTGTTTGAAGTTCAGAAAGGGGATAATCTATGTAAAAACTTTTTTTTTTTTTTTTTTTCTGGAGAGAGAGGAGATGATAGAGCTCTAGTCTAAATGAACAGAAACAGGAATATGGTGAATTAACTGAATAATGTGGTAATTTTCATATAGTCTAGTTTCCAGGAAGGAAAGAGACATCTCACTGGGATGTTCATAGTAAGGTGATTCAGTAAGGCACAAATGATGTACACATGTAGGACAGTGGAGACCAAAGATGACTCCTCTTTGAAGGCTCAAAACTAGCTAGATAGAGACCAGAAAGTTAGGGGCTTCTGAGTATAAATGAGGAAGTCAGTTACCTTGCTACCCTTGAGAAAGGAATGCTGAGCTCCTAGGGCTGTTAATGAGAAGAGCTGAGGCTGAATATGCAGATTTTAGATGCAGCCTAATGTTAATAGACCCCCAGGAGAATGCTTGCAGAATGAAATCTGGAAGGTAATTTGTGACTGGCAGCTTGTTCCAGATGGGCCAGGCCAATGGAGGATATCAGTTAGAAACTACTCCAGCTTGTTTAAGAGAAAGGATTAATTACAGTAATTATAATTACTAAATTGACTATAGAATCAGTGGGAAAATAAAGGAAACAGAAAGTTAAGCTTTCAGGGACTACTTTGAGCTCATGTCACAGAGTTATCAAAAGAGCGGTTTCTTCTGTGATCAGTAAATGTGACCAGGACCAGGAAATTGTCATGATCTGGAAGAGAGAGTAATTTGGAAAATATCACAGAAAAACCATGACTGTGTTTTCTAGCAGAAACAAGAGAAGGCATGGAGGTACAGCCTCATTCTCAATTCCCCCTTTTAATTATTACACAAGTGTTGGTGGAATTTAATCACGTCTAGAGCTCTAGCTGAATGGAGTCCAAGAAATGTGCTTTGACACGTAGCAGAAGCAAATTGGCTGCCTTGTGCACTTAGCGCACCCAGCACAGGAAGCACTGCACGTTTGGAGAGGCAGCCACTGTTGTGGCCCAGATAGCTGCCTGAGATGATGTTCCTTGCCTTCTCTTTGCTTTCTTTTTTCTTAATGGAAAACTTTTCATGAATACATGGTCAAACAACAAAAAGAACTAAATTTTGTTTTATAATTTATGTAGCCATGTGATAATTTTTCTCCCTCTTTGGAAGGAAAAACTGTGATATTGGTACTTTTGGGGGAAGATTGTAGAAGTGGAAAGCAAAGCTTATATATATATATATTTTTTTTTTTTTTAAGATTTTATTTATTTATTTGACAGAGAGAGACACAGCAAGAGAGGGAACACAAGCAGGGGGAGTGGGAGAGGGAGAAGCAGGCCTCCCGCGGAGCAGGGAGCCTGATGTGGGGCTCGATCCCAGGACCTTGAGATCATGACCTGAGCCGAAGGCAGACGCTTAACTGACTGAGCCACCCAGGCGCCCCTATATTTTACGTTTAGAAAGATTAGCCCTCTGCCCCAAATGCTATATTCCTCTTGGCCATATTGGAGCTGATTGCCCGGAGGGAGTGTATTCTGACCCAGGTCATGGAAATCAGAGCCACTAAGTGAAGGGGGAGGCACTTTTGATGAAAATCGCCAGTTTCTCAGTTTATGTAATTTCCACCTCCTTTTTTTCCTGCAAAATTCTTAGGTACTAGGATTGCAGTCTTTCCATATCTGCTCAGATGTACAGAAATATTTGTAGGTTCTTTATTTTGTCTTCCAAACCCCTATCCATGGAGAGTAATCTTTGTGGCCCCTATACATTTTTAAGCTGATATCTAAAATTTTTCAATCATAGTATTATACTGTTGCAAAGGATATACTTTCTGGCAGGTTGTAATTATTGATATTTTACTTATTTTTTTTTAAAGTTTTTTTTTATTTATTCATTTGAGACACAGAGATACAGAGAGAGAGAGAGAGAGAGAATGAGCAGGGAGAGAGGCAGAGGGAGAGGGAGAAGCAGGCTCCCCGCTGAGCCAGGAGCCCGATGTGGGGCTTGATCCCAAGACCCTGGGATCATGACCTGGGCCGAAGGCAGACGCTTAACAGACTGAGCCACCCAGGCACCCCATAATTATTGATATTTTAAAAGAAAACTCTCACACTGCTCTTTTCAATGTATCTGATAGAATCTAGAGTAAAAAAGCTTTCTAAATTTAGAACAATCCTATGGAATTGTTGAAATGGTTCTAGATAATACCGTCTCTATGTGTCAAACTTCTGTGCCACCCTCCCTGCTCCCTCTCAGAGATGGTGTTGGTCACGGTGTGTGTGGTGAGAAATCATTTCCCAGAGTAGCAAGAAATTGGTAAGGAGTAAGGAATTTGTAAGTGGGGAGAGATAGCCCCACCCACGTAGGGAGCAGCCATCTTACCTACCTTCCTCCGAGCAGGACTAGAAATGCCAGAGGGAGAAATCAGGACAAGGCTAACTGTTTTACATTCTTTGCACATTTAAAAGAGGGAGAATTTTCTTTTTTCCTCTCATGTCATATCTTTCTATCACAGAGATGTAAGTTTCATAATTTATCTATCATAATCTTATTTCAGTAGTCTTCAAATTCTTGTATTTGAATAACTTCAAAATGATTTTCATTCTGTAAATCACATCATACATTTTGAAGTTACTATCTAAAATTTATCATTCTAACTTCAATAGTTTCAAAGAATGTAATTTCTGATATGTACTAAGTATTGATATATTTATTTATTTATTTTTTAAAGATTTTATTTATTTTTTTGACAGAGAGAGACACAGCGAGAGAGGGGACACAAGCAGGGGGAGTGGGAGAGGGAGAGAGAGAAGCAGGCTTTCCGCTGAGCAGGGAGCCCGATGCAGGGCTAGATCCCAGGACACTGGGATCATGACCTGAGCTGAAGGCAGAGGCTTAACGACTGAGCCACCCAGGCGCCCCTAAGTATTGATATATTTAAAGAAACCATTAAAACTCTTTAAAATGTGTCTAATAAAATCTAAATGATTGTAATTTGATCTTTTCATTTGAAAATATGGGCAAACTCTTCTTTAACAATTACATTACATTGTTCTTTTTTCCCCTAAAATTTATATTTTATTCTATTTTGCTTATATTTCATTCTACTCTTTTTGAAAAGAATCAGCATAATCAGACCTACTTTGAGACAGAGATATTTTAATTACGTGACCAACGAACAATCACCTAACCTCTAAATTCGAATTCTGAAGTAGAAATATTTGTTAGATGTTCCTTAGAAATTTTACCTTTTATCACTATGAAATGTCCCTTTTAATAGCTAGTAATACACTTGGTTTTGAAGTCTCTTTTATTGGGTATTATTAAATATCTACTCCAGTTTTATTATACTCGCTATTTTCATGGTATATCTTCTTCCATTCATTGGCTTTCATTTATGCCTTTATATTTAAAGTGTGTCTCTTGGGCGCCTGGGTGGCTCAGTCATTAAGCGTCTGCCTTCGGCTCAGATCATGATCCCAGGGTCCTGGGATCCAGCCCTGCATCGGGTTCCCTGCTCAGTGGGAAGCCTGCTTCTCCCTCTCCCACTCCCCCTGCTGTGTTCCCTCTCTTGCTGTGTCTCTCTCTGTCAAATAAATAAATAAAATCTTAAAAAAAAAAAAATAAAGTGTGTCTCTTTTAGGTAGCATATGTAGGGTCATACTTTTATATTCATTCTCACTCTCTGTCTCTAGAGAGATTAACAAAGATAAAGTAGTTAAATGATTAGCTTTTAAACAAACAATAGCTTTATTGGTATACAATTCATATAACTTAACATTCTCCATTTAAGCAACTCACTTGTTTTTACAATGTTCACAAAATTGTACATCCATTACCACTGTCTTACTTTGGAACATTTTCATCCCCATTAACCTTGTACCCATTAGTAGTCACTCCCCATTCCCTCTCTCTTCAACCTCCCGTGACCACTAATGTACTTTCTGTTTCTATAGATCTGTCTATGCTAGATATTTCATATGAATAGATCATCTAATAGGTGGCCTATGGTGACTAGCTTCTCTCATAGAACATAGCATTTTTAAGATTCATCCATGTTGTAGCATGTATTAGTACTTCATTCCTTTTTATGGCCAGATAATATTCCATTGTGTGGATGCCTGCATTTAATTTATCCTTTCAGTTGATAGATGTTTTTAATTTCCATTTTTTGTTTTTATGAATAATGCTGCTGTGAACATTTGTGTACAGGACTTTTGTAGACACAGGTTTTCAATTCTCTTGGATATACATGCTGAAGTTGAATGTTCGGTCTGGGTGATATGGTAACTGTATGTTTAACATTTTGAAGAACTGCCAAATTGTTTTTCAAAATGGCTGCACAGTTTTACAGTCTCACCATATTTGAAGATTCAGTTATCTCCACATCCTCATCAATACTTGTTATCATGCATCTCTTTTTTTTAACCCATCCCAGTGGGTGTGGGGAGTGGTATCCCACTGTAGTTTTTTATTAAAGATTTTTTTTTATTTATTTATTTGAGAGAGAGAGTGAGAGAGAGAGAGAGCACAAGAGGGGGGAGCGGGAGAGGGAGAAGCAGACTCCCTGCCAAGCAGGGAGCCCGATGCGGGACTCGATCCAGGGACTCCAGGATCATGACCTGAGCCGAAGGCCGTCGCTCAACCAACTGAGCCACCCAGGCGCCCCCCACTGTAGTTTTTGACCTGCATTTCCCTGCTGGTTAATGACATCAATCATGTTTTCATGTGCTTATTGGCTACTTTTATGTCTTCTCTAGAGAAATATCTATTCAAATCTCTTTCCTGTTTTTCAATTGGGTTACATGTCCTTTCATTGTTAAGTTCTAAGTGTCCTTTATTTATTCTGGATACCAGTCCCTTATTAAATATGTGATTTGCAAATATTTTAACCCATTCTGTGAGTTGTTGTCCTTTGAAGGACAAAGTTTTAAATTTTCTTGAAGTTCAGTTTATCTATTTTTTCTTTTATTTTTTGTGCTTTTGGTGTCTTATCTAAGAAACTATTGCCTAATCCATGACCACTAAACTTTTATATTTTATGTATTATCTTTTTCGCTAGGAGTTTTATAGTTTGAACCCTTGTAGTTAGCCCTATAATCCATTTTGAGGTAATTTTTGCATATAATGTGAGATTAGGGTCCAACTTCATTCTTTTGCATGTGCCTATCCAGATGTTCCAGTACCATTCTTTCCTTAGTGAATTCTGTTGGCACCCTTGTCAAAAATCAACTAAGCATAAGGTGTAAGGGTTTATTTTTGGACTCAGTTCTATTCCGTTGATCTATATGTGTATCTTTATGCCAGCATCACATTGTCTTGATTAGTGTAGATTTGTATTAAGTTTTGAATTTGTAAAGTGTGAGTCCTCTGACTTTGTTTTTCTTTTTCAAGATTGTTTTAGCTATTCTGGGTCCCTTGCATTTCCATATGAATTTTAGGATCAGCTTGTCAATTTTTTCATAAACAGCTGGAATTTTGACAAGAATAGCACTGAATCTTCAGATCACTTTTGGAATGTTCCATCTTAACAATGTTAAGTCTTCTGATCCATAAACATGGGATATGTTTCTATTTATTGGTACCTTCATTTCCTTTCAACAATTTTGTAGGTTTAATGTTTAAGTCTTACTCTCCTTTTGTTAATTTTATTCCTAGGTATTTTATTCTTTTTGATGTTATTATAAATGGAATTTTCTCCTAATTTCATTTTTGGATTGTTCATTGCTTGTGTATAGAAATACAATTGGCTTATGTATATTGATCTTATGCCATGCTGAATTCATTTATTAATTCTAATAATTTTTAGGGGCTCCCTTAAGATTTTCTAGATAAAAGTTCATGTAATCTGAGAATAGAGATAATTTGACTTCTTCCTTTACAATCTAGATTCTGTTTGTTCTTTTTCTTGCCTGTTGCCTTTGCTAATACCTCCAGGAAAGTGTGGATTAAGAATGGTGAGAGGAGACATTCTTGTCTTGTACCTGATCTCAGGGGGAAAGTTTTTAATCTTTTACCATGAAGTATGATGTTAGCTGTGGATTTTCATAGATGGTTTTTATCTGGTTGGGGAAGTGCCTTTCTATTTAGTTTATGCGAAAGTATGCTGGATTGTATCACATTCTTTTTATATGTCTATAGAGATGAGTATGTGTTTTCTTTCCTTTATTGTATTGCTATGGCATATTACATTGATTATTTTCATACGTTGAAGTAACTGGTCATGGTGTATAATCCTTTTTGTGTATGTGTTTCTAGATGCAGTTTGTTGGTATTTTTTTTCAGAATTTTTTTCATTTGTATTCATAAAAGATTTTGGTTTCTGTAGTGTTCTTTTTTTGTTATGTTGATATCTTGGTCTAATTTTGGTGTCAGTGTAATACTGACTTGAAAAGATCAGCTGAGAAGTGTTCCCTGTACTTCCATCTTTTGAGAGTAGACCATTAACTTTTAATATAATTATTGAAATAGTTGGATTTAAGTGTACCATTTTATTATTTGTTCTCTATCCTTTTTATCTTTTGTTCTACAGCTATTATCCCTTTTACTCCTCTTTTCTTGCCTTCTTTTGGATTATTTGAGAATTGTCTTAATATTTAATTTACTTTTATCTACTTAATTTTTGACTGTATATCTTTGCATTATTTTTCAGTGGTTGTGGTTGAATTACATTATACATATCAACCTTTCATAGTCAACTATGGTTAATTTTGTACTACTTCATGTCAAATATAGAAAATTTGTATCCATACAGCTCTCTTTAACTCCCATGATCCTTTATGTTATACATATCATATATGTATCTGCATACATTGAAAATCCCAGCACAGTGTTACAATTTTTGCTTTCAGCAGATCTTTACAGGAAAAAAATAATCTTTTTATTTTTTATTTATTTTTTAAGGATTTATTTATTTATTTGAGAGAGAGTGAGAGCACATGAGCAGGGGGTGGCAGAGGGAGAGAGAGAGAATCCTCAAGCCAACTCCCTGCTGAGCATGGAGCCTGACGTGGGGCTCAATCCCAGGACCCTAAGATCATGACCTGAGGTGAAATCAAGAGTCAAATGCTTAACCAACGGAGCCACCCAAGTACCCCATGGAAAAAATATCTTTTTAATTTATTCAGATATTTATATCTGTTGTTTTTCCTTTATTTCTGAAGATTCAAGTTTTCCTGTGGTGTTATTTTTCTTCAATTTGAAAAATCTACTTTATTATTTTTTTTTTTTGTAGAACATGTCTGCTGCTGATGAATTTTATTAGTTTTCTTTCATTGGAGAAGGTCTTCATTTTTCCTTCATTTTTGAAGGACACTTTTGCTTGATATAGAATTCTGGGTTGACAATTCTTTCAACACTAAAGATGTTCCACTGTCTTCTGGCCTCCATTCTTTTTTTAAATTTTTTAAAGGATTTTATTTATTTATTTGAGAGAGAGAGAGCAGGGAGAAACAGAGGAGGAGGGAGAAGAACAAGCAGACTCCATGCTGAGCATGGAGCCTGGCATGGGGCTCAATCTCAGGATCCTGAGATCATGACTTGAGCTGAAACTAAGAGCTGGACACTTTAACGACTGAGCCACCCAGGTGCCCTGGCCTCCATTATATCTGATGAAAAATCCATGATTATTGAAATCATTGTTCCACTGTGTATGTTATAGTTTTTTCTCTAACAGCTTTCAAAATTTTTCTTTATATTCTATGTTCAGAAGTTAGGTTATTCTGAGTCAGGATTTATTTTTTATTGAATTTATCTTGTTTTAGGTAGTCAAGAGCTGTGAAAGGTCTGAGATTTTGCCCTACTTTTAAGATAACAAGTTAGCCTGATATAACTTCATGGATGTTAACAGAAGACATGATACTCTTGGGTAAGAGACAAAAGATTTTATTGCTCATGGCACTTTAGACAGTGTGAGCTTCAGGTTCATATTGATTCCCCTTGCCTCTCAAGTCCTGTGGTGTGACATAGAGCAGTCCAGGAGGAAGCTGTACATGCAGTGGATTTGAGTCACAGCTGAGGAAACCTCAATCTTTTGAAGGGTACTAAAAACAAACCTGCCCAAGTTTTGCCTAAAAAGAGACATAGTGTTTATTATAATGGTCACAAAACAAATTGTTCTTTGTCTCAGAGGGAGATACTATCTCTCTCATCTAAGATTATTTGCTACACAAACATGCCTGAAAAGATAGTCTGAAACAAAAGCCTATACAAACTGTGCAGAACTGCCATAGAGAATTGTCTTCCAACAGGAGCATGCGGAACTTCTTGGATCTGTTAATATATGGTTTTTATCAAAAAATTATCAGTTTTTGGCTATTATTTCTTCAGGCATTCAACCTTAATCTTTTTCTTCTCTCTTTGTGGGACTCCACAAAGTCATGTATGTTAGACTTTTTAATGATGTCCCACAGGTCTCTGATGCTCTGTTAAAATTTTTTTTCTAGAACCTACTCATCTTATAAATGGAAGTTTGACCCAAAGTTACCCATTTGACCAAGCACCAGTCCCCCCATAACCCTCCCACCAGCAACCACCAATCTACTTCCTATTTCTATGAGTTTGGTTTAATAAGATTCAACATATAAATGAGATTATGTAGTATTTGTCTTATTCTATCTGACTTATATAACTTAGCGAAATGCCCTCAAGTTTCATCCATGGTGTCACAAATGGGAAGATTTCCTACCTTTTTCAAGGCCAAATAATATTCTCTCTGTGTGTATGTGTGTGTGCATATGTGTGTGTGTATGTGTGTGTGTTTGTGTATTTTCTTTATCCATTCATCTGTTGACGGACATTTAGTTTGTTTCCATGTCTTGGCTATTGTAAATAATGCTGCAGTGAGAATGGGGGTGCAGATATCTCTTCAAGGCAGTGATTTTATTTCCTTCAGATCCCATAAGTGGGATTGTTGGATCATGTTGTAGTTCTATTTTTAATTTTTTGAAGAACCTCCATATTGTTTTCTGTGGTGGCTGTACCAATTAACATTCCCATCAGCAGTGTACCAGGGTTCCCTTTGCTCCACATCCTCATTAGCACTTATATTTTGTCTTTTTGATAACAGGTATGAAGTGATACCTCATTGTGGTTTTGATTTGCATTTCCCTGATGCTTAGTGATGTTGCGTATCTTTCATTTAATTATTGATAATTGGTATATCTTTGGAAAAATGACTGTTCAGGCCCTTTGCCCATTTTTAAATTGGATTACTTATTTTTCTTTGCTCTTGAGTTTCTTATATATTTTGGATATTAACCCATTATCAGATATATGACTTGCAGATAGTTTCTCCCACTTGGTACATTGCCTTTTCATTTTGTTAATCATTTCTTTTGCAGTGAAGAAGCTCTTTAGGTTGTTGTCCTAGTCATTTATGTTTGCTTTTGTTGCTTATGTCATTTGCTGTCATTTCTGGAAAATCTTGTCAGGACCATATCAAGTAGCTTTTTCTCTATGTTTTCTTCTTTTGATTTCTTTCTTTCTTTCTTTCTTTCTTTCTTTCTTTCTTTCTTTCTTT